>NC_089582.1:7051773-7257454 GCF_019320115.1 Miscanthus floridulus
GCACCTCCTGCATTTCTTCTGAAATCTCTCTACTGGTTGCTGCACTGGGAAAACAGAGATCTTTTACAGAATCTACTTTGGAGAAAACAGAAGAAGCCACAGGCCGGCGACGATTCACGATGATCCGTCCATTTCTGGATGACGCCTCCTCTTGGTGAAGACAACTCGTTTGGCATCTGAAGGTGTCGAGGGCATAGTGGCCTCGGTGCACGGCGTCAACCAGCGCGTCCAGCTGCTGGAGCATGGCTCGGTTCGTGATTTGCCGCCGCCCTATGGCCTCGTCGACGATGACCTGCGCCCGGAGCAGGACGCTCTGGAGGCGATCCTCCGGTGCTGGAGGCTTGGGACGCCTGCTGATGAAGAAATCTATGGATCTTGTGGCTAGGTCGCCTAGTATCGCAGAAAGGAAAATCTCCAGTAGCGACACCATCCTTCTGAATTTCCTGTGTGTGCTATATGTGTTTGTAGTAAGAACTCCAAAAGGAGGACTAAAGGAGGGTATGAACCTATGAATATATGATAGCAACTTGCTGAACTCAAGGAGAGCATGCACATGCATATAAGAACAGCTAAGACTGTCTCCAACGAGAGACCTAAACCCAAATATAGGTGTTGCACAGTTGTTTTGCGTATCGAAATCAGGAACACGCAAACACAGTACCCATTTTGCCTGCCGGCGGAAAGGATACGCAAAAAAGCATCACGATTCCTCAGCTACGCAAATCTCTCTGTCCTCGCCCGCTCCCCACGCCCTCTTTGTCCTCGCCCGCTCCGCGCGCCCGCGCCGGCCGTGGCGGAGCTCGCCCGCGGCGGCCGTGGCGGAGCTCGCCCGCACCCGCGCCGGCCGGGGCGGAGCTCCCCCGCGCCCTCTCCGTCCTCGCCCGCTCCGCGCGCCCGCGCCGGCCAGGGCCGAGCTTGCCCGCGCGCGCCCGCGCCCGAGCCCTCGGCGGCCGGGGCGGAGCTCGCCCGCGCCGGCCGGGGCGGAGCTCCCCCGCGCCCTCTCCGTCCTCGCCCGCTCCGCGCGCCCGCGCCGACCAGGGCCGAGCTTGCCCGCGCGCGCCCGCGCCCGCGCCTGCGGCGGCCGGCTGGGGCCGAGCTCGCCCGCGGCGGCCTGCCGGGCCCGAGCTCGCCCGGGCGCGCCCGTTCCGGTGCTTTGCGGCTTCCTTGGTTTCGTCTTCGCGAGCTCCGGCGGCTTCATCTTCTTTTTGCGTTCGCTGTTGGAGTTCGGGATTTTTTGGGTGCGGCTTTCTTTTCCTGTGCGTGACCCATACGGTGAAATATGGGTCAGCTCCGTTGGAGATAGTCTAATAAGCTGACACTGGCGGTTGTCAGTACTCCAGTCCACTGATATGACCTTTGCATTGTATGGGTGTTGGACGAGTCTTTCACGTTGTACTTTTACTGTTTTTGTTATGCTCCATTGATTTCCATGTGATCTCTTCTTTCTCACCCGACATGGGAACGTGTGCATTACTTTTACTGTTTTTGTTATGCTCCATTGATTTCCATGTGATCTCTTCTTTCTCACCCGACATGGGAACGTGTGCATTACTCCCTAATTAAATACTGGAAAAAAAATATGTAATGGTTTTCTTGATGGCGACGGCGACACTGCGTGACCATCGGGTGATGTATGTATTACATTACACTGCAAGTCCAGTGTACCGGCGGGGCTTGCTTTGCTTCCATGGCGAGGTGCGTGCATGCAACATTTCTGAATTCCGAACAGGGTTTGGGAGAATGAAAGAATTCCTAATCTGATGGTAAAATTTTCTGTGGCCCACTCTGTACCAGATTACCTTAACATATGCCCAAAATCTTTCAGATTGTTAGTTGTAACTTATTTTACATCTTTTCATAAATATATAGACATGACTTCTAGGTCGTTGCACATGTACTGAAACTTATTATATGTGTGTACAAAAGGGTAGGAATTAAGTTCTCTAACACCCTTAATGTGTGTTAGTTAAGCTTTGCACTGTAAATAGATAGGACTGCATGTTTTCCTTTTAGTTCTGCATGCGCACGAGCACTAATTTATGGTCGCCGTGCACATAGGAGGAAGTGGCAACGAGAATAGCTCGCGCACGTACCTGGGCGATTGGTTCTGGATGAACATCGCGGACGTGGGGATGGACGCGTCGTGAGCGTGGTGTGCGGCCAGCCACCCAGAGCTTTGCTCTTTGTATTGCCCAATAAAAATGAGAAACGAAGATCAGAAAACGCTGCGGTTTTTGGGCAGCACCAAATGCTCTGTGTGTACTCGTGTTCATCGCGTTCTTGTTCGTGTGTGTGCGTGAGTTGTTCTCTGTTCTCTGGCGTGTTCCAGTGTTCGCCGGCGGCGTTCATCGCTGCGTCGGGCCTAACAATTGGCATCGGAGCTAGGGTGATCGGGATTCGCGGCGGCCATGGTTTCACCACCGCGACCCCGAGGCCGTACCCCGCCGGGCACCGAGAAGGAGAGGGGCAGCGGCTCCAGCAACAAGACGCCGACACGCACGCCCTCTCCGAGCCGTTCTCCGCGACGCCGATCACGCACGCGCTTCGCTCGCGCTCCCGGGATGCACGCCGTCCGCGGGAGATGGCGATCGAGCGCATCATCCGGGAGGGAAGCAGCTCCGGCAACTGGCCGCAGCTGACAAGGACGAACTACAGCGAGTGGTCACTCCGCATGAAGCTGAAGATGCAGGTGCGTCACCTCTGAGACGCCGTCGAGTACGATGATGTTGATTTCGACGACGACCACAACGCGCTCGACGTGATCTGCAGCACCGTCCCGGCGGAGATGGTGCCCGCGCTTGTGACCAAGGCAACCGCCAAGGAAGCCTGGGAGGCCATCAAGATGCTCCTCATCGGCGACGATCGCGTGTGGAAGGCGACGACGCAGAACCTCCGCGCGACGGAGAAGCGATCGAGGACTTCGCGCTCCGCCTGACGGGCATTGTCCAGCGGTTGGCATCACTAGGCGATCCTGAGCCGGACACCAAGGTCGTGGCGAAGTACCTGTGCATCGTCTGTCCCAGGTATAAGCAACTTGTCATCTCCATCGAGACCCTACTCGACATCTCGCAGCTCTCGATCGAGGAGGTCACCGGTAGGCTAAAGGCGGCGGACGACGTCGAACCCACGCCACCCCAAGCTGCCGGTGGCAAGCTGCTCCTCACGGAGGAGCAGTGGCTGGAGAGGTACAAGAAGCAAGACTCCGGTCGTGGAAGCTCGAGCTCCGGTGGCCGGGGCAAGCGCCGTGGGAAGCCGCGTGGTCGCGGCGGCAACAACTCCGATGGGCGTGGCGGACCGAGCTCAGGTCGCGTCGGCCCAGACGACGTGTGCAAGCGATGTGGCAAGAAAGGCCACTGGGCCCAGCACTGCCGCGGCAAGCTCAAGACGGAGAAACAGGCCCATGTGGCCCAAGATGATGAGCCCACACTCATGTTCGCCTACGGGGCCGTGAGCGAGGGCGAGTCGCCCACTTTGCCTCTTCCTCCCCAAGCGCCGCTGCCGCTCCCCAACACTCCACTGCGCAACATTGTCACCCACAACACCGATGACGCCGCTGATGACGCCCAACACCGCACCAGGTCGAGCTCGTGGAGGCAAAAGTGTTCGCCGCCTTCGACTTGACGGAGGATCGGGACCCGAAGCGCTGGGTCCTGGACATCGGGGCTACAAACCACATGACTGGATCTCGTGGCTCCTTCTCCGACCTCGACACCGGCATCGTCGGCACGGTCCGCTTCGGTGACGGCTCTGTCGTTAAGATCTAGGGCCGTGGCATCATCCTCTTCGCCTGCAAGAACGGGGAGCACCGCACCCTCGCCAACACCTACTTCATCCCCTGCCTCACCACGAACATCATAAGTGTCGGCCAGCTCGACGAGGTGGGGTTCTAGGTGCTCGGCGAGGGAGGAGTGATGCGGATCCGCGACGAGGAGCGCCGCATGCTTGCCAAAATTCATCGGAGCCCAAGCCGGCTCTACGTGCTCGACGTCGACATCGCGCGGCCAGTGTGCTTCGCGGCACACGCCACGGAGGACGCGTGGCTCTGGCACGCCCGCTTCAGGCATGTCAACTTTGGTGCACTCAGGAAGATGGGGCATGAGGAGCTGGTCAGAGGCATGCCCCTGTTGGACCACGTCGACCAAGTCTGTGACGCCTGCCACGCCGGCAAGCACCGACGGACACCGTTCCCGCAGCGCGCGATCTCGCGTTCAATCGAGGTGCTGCAGCTGTTGCATGGGGACCTCTGCGGACCCATCACGCCACCAACGCCTAGCAGCAACCGCTTCTTCCTCCTTCTCGTCGATGACTACTCGAGGTACATGTGGATCGCGCTGCTGCCTTCCAAGAACACCGCGGCCACGACGTTCAAGCGCATTCAGGCGGTGGCGGAGCGCAAGACGGGGAAGCTGGTTCATGCACTCCGCACGGACCGAGGAGGAGAGTTCCTAGCATGGGACTTCGAGGAGTACTGCGCTGAGCTAAGTCTGCGTCGCGAGCTCACGGCGCCGTATTCCCCTCTGCATAATGGTGTCATTGAGCGGTGCAATCAGACCGTGGTGAGCACCGCCTGGAGTATGCTGAAGGCGAAGAACCTCCCTGGCGTGTTCTGGGGAGAGGTAGTCACCACAGCTGTCTATCTGCTCAACCACGTGTCATCCAAGAGCATCGGCGGCAAGACCCCGTACTAGCTGTGGATTGGCAGCGCCCCTGGAGTCCAGCATCTGCGCACCTTCGGCTGCATCGCCCACATGAAGATCATGGCGCCAAATCAGAAGTAGCTCGATGACCGCAGCAAACGTACCATCTTTGTTGGGTACGAGGCTTGGTCCAAGGCGTACCGCGTCTTTCATCCAAGGACACGGCGTGTGCACATCAGCCGTGACGTTGTGTTCGATGAAGCAGCGAGCTGGAGCTGGAGCGAGGAGCTCGATGGTGCCAAGCCAGATCGAGCTAGAGTTTGGTGAGCAGGAGCCACCGGGCACCGTGATCTCTACTACCACCACGACAACAACCTCCTCGGGCTCCACCTCGACGTCACCCGTGCCATCAACTTCCCTAGCAACGCACGACGCCGGACAGGCATCGCCCACCACTCCAGTACACGCTATAGGAGGAGCGGTGGAGTTTGTGTCACCACCAGAAGGCGAGGAGGACCTAGATGTTGACCATGATGATGATGCACTGCTCTGGTTCCATAGGATGGACAATGTGCTGGGCTCTACATCCGCACCTAGCCTAGCACAGTAGGAGCTGGAGGAGCACCTGCTCCTAGCTAGCGACGTCGAGCCGTCCAGCTTTGTCGAGGCGTAGAAGCATCAGTGCTGACGCCATGCCATGCTCGATGAGATGACGGCGATCGAGGCGAACGGTACATGGGAGCTCATCGACCCTCCACCACGTTCTCGACCCAGCTCAAATGGGTCTACAAGGCGAAGAAAGACGCAGCTGGGATCATCTCCAAGTACAAAGCCCCGCTAGTCGCGAAAGGCTATGTCCAGCGGCAAGGCGTCGACTTTGACGAGGTGTTTGTACCAGTGGTGCATCTGGAATCTGTGCGGCTTCTCCTTGCGCACGCCGTGAACGAGGGCAGAGCCGTCCACCACATGGACGTGAAGTTAGCTTTTCTCAATGGTGAGTTGCTGGAGGAGGTCTACATGGAGCAGCCGCTGGGCTTCGTCCTCAAGAGGAAAGAGGGCAAGGTGCTGCGTGTAACACCCCGGTGTTATGCCTGCATTTAGGCACTGCAAATCATACATATCATGCATCATCAAGCATCCTAATCATACATGCCTAACCATGTAAATAACAACTGAAACACTGCTTCGAAACATATGAAACATGTTGTGAAACCTGAATGTTGCATACCTTTGTTAGAATTGTTTTGCCCTGATTTTGCTTGCTAGGTTAGTAAAACATGTTTGGCTACTATTGTAAATCATCTAGGATTATTTAGTTCAATTTTTGGAGCAAGGTTTGTATTCAAATTAATTCAAAATTTTGCTTTCAAAGTAATTTCCCGAAAATTAGGGTTTTGAGTTAAACATGGACTTTGATTTTACAATTCAAAATCTAGAAAGAATTTGGCTTTGGTCATAAAAGCAAAGTTGTAGAGAATTAAATTCTAATCAACTTTCATTTTTGGTACATTTTCAAAAGATGTCATTTTCTTGCTCAAAATAATGTTTGAAAGTTGGCATTTAAAAAATTCCTTGAAAATACAAAATGAAAAAGGGTTTTTCTCCTTCGCGGGCCACCGCTCAGCTTCCAGGCCCACGGCCGAAGCTGGCCTGGCCCGCGTCCCCGCCTGCCGCGCGTTTCGCCCTGGCCAGCTGCGCTTCGCCGGCCCAGGCCCACGCCGCGGCCGCTCCCGCGCGCAGCCGCGCCCGCCTTCCCCGCCTGCCCGGCCGCCACGCGGCGCCCGTACACCAGCGGCGAGGGGCGGTGCCTGCTCCGACCAGCCGCGCCCCGCCTTCAAAGCGGTCCGAGCATGCGCACGCAACCCCACTTCGCCACTCCACTTTGCCTGCCTCCCTGCCTCTTGCCCAGCAGCAGCAGCCGCGCCCGAGCTGCCGAGCTCGCCGACGCGCTCCGCCGACGTCGAGCTCCCGCACCACCGCGCCATCCCACGATTCGCGCCGCTCGCAGTTCCGCCTCGTCGACCTCCATCGTTTGCGCTCACCAGAGGCTGTCGTCGTCGAGGTGAGGGCCGAACCTGGCGCCTCCTTCCTCTCCGACGAGCATGGCGCCGTGGCCGCGCGGACCCCCACGCCGTCGGGCCAGCGCCGTTGTGCCAGTCGGTGCGGCTCCGCGCGCTGAGCACGCTGGCACCCCCCCGCGCCACGGAGGGGCTCGCCGCCGGTGAGCACCGACCGGCGGAGCACCTCCCCTGCCACTGGGTCGCTGACCCGTGGGGCCCGGCCATAGTGGCTGGCGAAGGCCCCGGGTGTCTGGCCAGTGGGCCGGTTGACCTGCTGGGTCCCGCCTGTCTGTCTCTCTGGCACGGGTTTTGGGTGGATAACCGGGTGGATCTAGCAGATTTGAGCATGAAGTTTAAAAGGATTTCAAAAATGATTTTTCAGAATTCTATTTAAATGCTTTAGAAAATGTTTGTGTACTCCTTTTAGCTCCAAATCTGTTGGAATAAATTTTGCTAGGATCCTTATCACCAGATCTACTTGGGAAAATTATTGCATGTCATTTTTGGGATACTTTTCTGTAGAACTTTATTTAATCATGTATATTGCTGATAACTTGAAAAATGTGTAGAAAAATCTATAGGCTTCAGAAAAATATGATTCTAAGTTTGTTAATCTTCTTATGTAATGTACTTTCTAGGAAAAATATGTGTCATGCTTGTGTTGTAGAAAAATTTTGAGGTGTAGTTCAAGTGCCTTTAATGGCTGAATTTTGTTATTTTAGCTAGAGAGCAAACTTTGTATAAAACATGCATGTGATAATTTTTGTACAGTAGTTGTATGTTATGAAGAACATAGGAAAAATACTAACTATGTTGTTTGACACTTTTCACAATACAAAGTATTTTCATGTTCATAATCATGCCATAGCTTGTTATTTTTGTGTAGGCTAACCCACTCATTCAAACACCATGAAAATCTGATGGTAGACTACTTAGAGTAGTAATGTGCTATGGTAATTTTCTAAGATTTTTCTAAGCAATAAAAATAGAGGTTGCTATTCAAACCTATTATTAATTAGGGTTTAATTAAGGGTTGCTTTATGTGTGTTTAAGAAAGTAGTAAAGCTTTGGTGTATCTTTGAAGCATTTAATAAGATATGTTGACTTAACATATTAGTAGTAGAAGAGAATGCAGTAGATGACATGTGCTTGTAGTATATTTTCTTGGATGATGTTGACTACCTTGCATTTAAACATATCCATTGTATTCATCTCATCCGATGCACCGATTGCATAAGCACTTACGCACATTGCATCATACAGGATCACAAACCGAGAACCTAGTCGTCATACCCGAGGAGCCCGAGGAGCAGTTCGAGGTGGAGCCGCAGGAAGTGCCAGAAGCCGACGAGGAGGACGTTGAGGAACTTCCGGAGTGCCCCGATCACCGTCCGAGCTCCTTCGAAAGAGGCAAGCCCCAGAGCATTTTCTCCCGGTTTGCAATTATTAATTAAATGCTTTACTTTAATTGATGCATTACGTTCAGGAGTTGTTTGCAACCGTTGCTACATTATACCTTGTTTACCTTTGTTATACTATATCATTGTTACCCTGGTATCCGCAGTCAAGTCAATGCTTAGCTGGCTTAGACCGGTAGAAGTCGGGTGATTTCCTGTCACCTGCGAGCTATAGGTGGTTACCTGGATCTGCTTGGATGACTATGAAGTCATGGTATAACTAAGTGTTAAATGAAGTTGAGACCGGACGGAGACTTGCAGAGTTTTGGACTGTAGTGCTTTCCGTCTGTGTCGATTAAGGACCGACCATTGTTGGGCCTCGAGTCATGTTGAACGCATGCCTTACATTTAGCTGGCCGGATAAAGTACCTTCCGACCGCGAAGCTGGGAGATTATTTGGGCCGAGTAGATTGCCCGCAACGCACTGTGCCGGAGCAGGTGTGGTAGGACACGGGGGCGAGATGATAAGACCAAAGTGCAGTCGGTCGGCCCCCGGGTACATGTGGTCCCTGGCAAACTCAAGATTCCTGGATAGTTGACTCGGTGATCAATATCTCACTTTAGCGGGTGAGTGAGGTTTGTGTAAGGAATAAATCACCAGCTGGTTAGGAATCGATTCGAATGGCCATCGCTCCTGGATAGTGAGCACTTGACTTGAGTTACTTCATCGTAGTAAATGTTTATGGAACACTTGGACAGTTATAATGAATATGACAATATGGAAGTTGTTTAATGATCATGGGTTATCATTATCTGCTTAATCATGTGTTTGCTCTAGTATAGGTGCAAATCTAGTTGACAGGTTAATAATCATTAACTTGACAATAATGCTTTTAGAAAGGTTCTTGAAATGCTAAAAATGCTTCTTTTGCAAATGAGTCAGCTACCCTACTATAAAGCCCTTCATAATCCTTGGTGTCATTTATTTTCGGTTATGTCGGGTAAGTCTAGCTGAGTACCTTCTCGTACTCAGGGTTTTATTCCCACTTGTTGCAGATGGGCAGATGTATTACGGCTACTGTATCAACTGCCTTTATCCTACGATGGGTGATGCTTAGGACCATGGGTATGGTCATTCCTTACGTCTCGTCTGATGCTTTTGTTGGAGATGATCATTCGCTGGCACTATATTTGAACTCCGAGTGAGTGTGTGTGTGGTTTGAACAAATGGCTTCCGCTACTTTTATTCGAACTTGTTTTGTAATAACTATGTTGAAACTCTGATGTATCTGAGATTGCGAACCTTTATGTAATATGTGATGGTGCCCGCTAAACTTATTATGATCTTGGCTGGAATGGAAGTTGGTTTGAAATCCTTCGTGATTTCATGGACTACCGGGTTATACGAGCTTAAGTTTGCTAAATCATCTGCTCTGGCGGATGATTTTCTTACTTAATTTCGTATAATTGGTCGGTTCTGTTATAGCTGGCATCAGAGCATGGTTTAGCGTGTTACTGTTCACAAGTGTATTTAAAACAAAAAGGCATTTGAAAAACGTGATTTCCAAACTATAAAGTGTGCCAGTGGTCATATCCTTTATGCCCAGTTAAGGACTTTAGGTGGCTTAATTAAGTACTGACTGGGGTTCTTGCATCATATTTCTCTTTCGTCGCTCATACGGCGTGCTATTGTATGAGTGCCACTTGTTTGAGTGGTAATGTATGGATCAATTGCCTCTACGCCTCGGTAAGTGTGAGTTGTGAGAGCATGATCGGATACACCGCCGATCTAGGGTGAATGCTTATATGATGCTGGAGTAATTACATGTTCTACGCATGTTTTACAAAGGTATCTCGTGTATGGGTCTTCCGTCTGTTGAGGTGATACCGTCAATAGGACGATGGTTCAGGTAGTTACTACCGTTGTACACGTATCTGGGAATTCGTGTAGAGCGTGTAGATAAAACTTTACTGCTTTTATGCATTCATTGGGAATTGGGCTGAAATGAATCTTCTGCAGGTACGTAACAACGTTATCATGTAGAACGTATTAGCTACGTATTGAGAGATCGTTTGTATGCCACCGAATTCGTCGTTAGAACTTATTTATTTACTAAGTTTGTGAGAACGTACGGCACGTACATACATCATGTTACTTGTGCATTTCATTCATGTCATGCATTCCTCCCCTTATAAATTGATTATCTCATTTTGATAAAAGTTGTATCACCTAAAATATGTTTCCCCGAGGTAATAAAAGAACTTTTGCTACAGATGGCCCACACAAAGCAGACCGCCCGTAAGTCCACCGGAGGAAGAGCACCTCGACGTCCGTTGGCCCTGAGGGAGCACCGCACCACGGACACCTTCTTGAGCGAGTTTGGCATGCCAACTTTGCTTTGGAGAGTGCTCCATGATGTGGGGTACCCAGAGGGTCAAGAGCCGGTGTACTCTTGGAATGAGAGCCAGTTAGCAGAGGATGGACTCGCAGTGGTGGAGATCACGGTTCCTGCTCTCTGTGATGCTCCAGATTGGGATGGTTGGCATTTGGAGTTTGAGGGTCGCACTCCAGCTGAGGGTGCAGAGGGAGCAGCCTTCCGTGTCATCAGGGACATTATGAGCAGATTTCCCAGTGAGCTTGTAGCAGCTCTAGCTGGCACTTTTCCTAGGGATGATCCTCATGATGCCATTTGGGTTTAGCCTCAGGGAAGTGCATTGGTCAGAGGTCCAGCTGAAGGATAGGCTAGCGACAACCAGGCAATGAGTGCTATGTTTGCCGCCATTAGAGCGTATGAGGGTCTCGAGAGTACCTACTGGACTTTGACTGGCTTGTGTGGTGAGGATAAGCTCAAGGGGAGAAAGCAGAAGAAGAGACAGGCACGTGCTATAGCTAGTTTGTAGGAGCAGTTGGCTGATATGAACTTACAGCAAGATCAGGCGGTTGAGAGAGGTGATAGAGCTATGCAGCGGGTGCATACATTGACTCAAGCCAACAACAATGCAGACCGCATGATTGGACAGTTGGTTCAGGAAAGGAATGAAGCCTGGGACGAGAGAGACCTTCTGTTGCAGAGGGTCGATGAGCTAGAGGAATACAACAGCAACCTGCACGAGGAGTTTCACGCGCTCTACAATGGGGTTGGCCCATATGCTCCACCAGACGCCGCTGGCATGGATATCGACGACGACAACGAGGATGAGCCTGTAGTTTCACCTGGGGGCGATGGTGACGTCTCCGATCTCGACGATGGCCCCGAGGAGTAGGCTAGTTGCCTTGCGCTAGTATCTAGGTCCTATCGCGATGACCTTTCTTTTGTTGGCATGTAACCTATTGTATGTTGCTTCGAACATATGAGACTTGGCATGTGGATGGAACTTGATTTCGAATGCGATATCTGAACGCATAAAAAGTCCAGTGTATGTATGCTGGCAATTTGATCGTATGGACGCGATGTTTGCCGTTGAAGTAATTTGATTAAGTGATGTTGTTTTAATTGGGATGCGATTGTTGTGCCTCTGTTTTATTGTATGAATTTATTCTCTCCAGTAAATTTAGTATGGCATAATTTTTCCTTCACTCGCAATTATTACAGCTTCACTCAATCATTACTTGTTGCTGAAATATGCAGATGACAAACACTCGCCGAACCACATATGAGGCCGCTGAGACCGGTGCTAACGGTGCGGGGACCGGTGGTGGTGGGGGGGGGGGGGGGGGAAACCACGGCAACAACAATGAACCTCCCCATGAACCACATTTGCCACCTCCTCCCCCATTTACCCCCGAGATGTTCCTCGCATAGCTGCTCGGGAGTCAGCGCAACGCAGAACAATCCTAGAAGAACATGGAGGATTTTCTACGTACCATCGCCAACAACGTTCAACGCGGTAACAATCAGGGCGGTGGCATGGGTGTGAACCAATATAGCAGCTTCAAAGATTTTATGGACACTAGGCCACCAGTATTCAAGGAAGCAACAGAGCCACTCGATGCTGAGGAATGGATCAACACGATGGAAGATAAATTCCGTGTGTTGAGGATGACTGAGGTGTTGAAAACAGAGTATGCTGCACTTCAGTTGCAAGGACCAGCGGGAATGTGGTGGAAGCACCATCGCACCACCTTCCCTCCAAATGCTCAGATTTCTTGGAGAGAGTTTGCTGAGGCCTTCCGTGGAGTCTATATTCCACCCGGGCTGACCGAGATGAAGTTGGGAGAGTTTCTGGCGTTGAACCAGGGCACCAAGACCATGACGCAATATCTGCATGCCTTCAACAACTTGTGTCGCTATGCTCCTGACATGGTTGACACAGATGCTAAAAGAATAGCCAGTTTCAAGAGGGGACTCAATCCAAAAATGATGAAGCATGTTGGTACCAACAACCGCGTCAGATTCAATGACTTCATCAGCGACTGTCTGAAGCAGGAAAAGAATAACAACGCCAGCACCGTAGCCAAGACACGCAAGAGAGCCCTTGAAGGTGGTCCGTCGCAAGCTAGAGCACCTATGGGAGGTCATCCTCCATATCGCCCATCGGCACCTGGCGCTAGGTTCAGGCCACCTCAGCAAAGAAGTCAGAATTTCCGTGGACCCCAGAAGCCTTACAAGATGGCAGTACAGCCCAACAAAGCAGCCGCAACTGCGGTATAAGGCAGTTCCAAGGGAGCTGTGGGATCTACCAGGACAGTGAGGGGACCCTGCTATAACTGTGATCAGCCTGGCCATTTCTCAAGGTTTTGTCCGTACCCACCCAAGAAGAAGCAGCAAACTTATAATGCTAGGGTGCATAGTACAACTATGGATGAAATTCCTGAGGGAGAGCCCATCACTGCTGGTAAGTTTCCTATCAACGAAAACCCTGCAGTTATTCTATTTGATTCTGGATCATCGCATTCTTTTATGAGTCAAGCATTTGCACAGAAACATAGACAACTATGCACAGAATTGGGTTATGGGTACCGTATAAGTTCAGCAGGGGCTGATGTTTTGACCAACCGGATGGTTCGAGGGGCAACCCTTGAATTAGGTAGCAGGAAGTTCCGAGTGAACTTAATAGTTATGCCTGGATTAGTTTTGGATGTCATTATAGGGATGAATTGGATGAAGGATTGGGGAGCAGTCATAGATACTAGAAGTTGAGTACTTACCATTAAGGATCCCCTGGGTGAGGGTACTTTCCAAGTACCATTGCCTCAGAGAACAGACCTTATAAGTGTTACATGTGCTACGGCAGTCATTCCTATTCATCAGATTCTGGTAATGTGTGAATTTCCGGATGTATTCCCGGATGAGCTACCTGGTCTTCTGCCGGATAGGGAGATTGAGTTTGGAATTGAGTTAGTCCCCAGAACAGCTCTGATTTCAAGGAGACCCTATCGGATGCCTCCAGATGAGTTAGCTGAGCTAAAGAAGCAATTAGAAGATTTATCAAAAAAGGGGTTTATTCGGCCAAGCAAGTCTGAATGGGGATGTCCCGTCTTGTTTGTGAAGAAAAAGAAAGAGGGCACGTTGAGAATGTGCGTAGATTACAGGCCACTCAACGCTATGACCATAAAGAATAAGTATCCCTTGCCTCATATTGAAGTTCTATTTGACCAATTATCCAAGGCCAAGGTGTTCTCAAAAATAGATTTGAGATCCGGTTATCATCAGATCAAGATTAGGCCACAGGATATACCGAAAACTGCATTTTCCACCAGATACGGGTTGTATGAGTATCTTGTCATGTCCTTTGGCTTGACAAATGCTCCTGCATACTTTATGTTTTTGATGAATACAATTTTCATGCCAGAATTGGATAAGTTTGTGGTAGTGTTCATCGATGACATTCTGGTGTACTCCGAGAACGAGAAAGATCATGAAGAGCATCTGAGAACTATCTTGACCAGACTTAGGGATCATCAACTGTATGCTAAGTTTAGCAAATGCGAATTCTGGTTGAAGGAAGTTCCTTTCCTTGGTCACATTCTGTCAGAAAATGGAGTTTCAGTCGATCCAAGTAAGGTGCAAGAAGTTATGAATTGGAAAGCACCGACCACAGTTCCCGAGATTAGAAGTTTCTTAGGACTAGCCGGTTATTACCGTCGCTTTATACTAGACTTTTCGAAGATTGCCAAACCGATGACAAGTCTCCTATAGAAGGATCACAAGTTTGTGTGGACAGAGGAGTGTGAAGCAGCTTTCCACACTTTGCAGAAATTGTTGACCACTGCTCCTGTTCTAGCACAACCAGATATCGAGAAACCATTTGATGTGTTTTGCGACGCATCGAAGACTGGATTGGGCTGTGTTCTTATGCAAGAAAGGAGAGTCATTGCTTATGCATCACGTCAATTGAGAAAGCACGAGGTCAACTATCCAACACATGATCTTGAACTTGCTGCAGTTGTGCACGCCCTAAAAATTTGGAGGCATTATCTACTTGGTAATGTGTGCAACATTTTCACAGATCACAAGAGTCTTAAGTACAACTTTACCCAACCAGAGTTAAACATGAGACAGCACAGATGGTTGGAATTAATCAAGGATTACAACTTGAATGTGCAATATCATCATGGAAAAGCCAATGTAGTGGCAGATGCTTTAAGCAGAATGTCACATTACTTGAATGTGCAGCCATTACTTGAAGATGGGTTCAATCTAATGCATCCTACTGTGTTACATAGCATTCAGATTAGTTGCTCTTTGGAGAGTAAGATAATAGAAGGCCAGAAAACCGACAAGGGGATATTCCACATCAAAGAGAAAATAAAAGAAAAGCCATCTCAACACTTTAAAGTGGATGAACAGGGTGTGTTGTGGTTTGACGACCGTCTTGTGGTTCCCAAGGATCGAGAGCTTAGGAATAAACTCATGGATGAAGCTCACCTTTCTAAGCTATCTATCCATCTCGGAAGTAGTAAGATGTATCAAGAACTAAGATCTCGTTATTAGTGGACCAAAATGAAGAAACAAATTACAGCATATGCTGTCAGATGTGACACATGTTGTCGAGTGAAAGCCATTCACATGAAACCTGCTGGTATGTTGCAACCCTTGTCCGTCCCTAGTTGGAAGTGGGATGATATAAGTATGGATTTTATCACGGGTTTGCCCACTACTCAAAAAGGACATGATTCGATTTGTGTAATTGTGGACCATCTTACCAAGACCGCTCATTTCTTGCCTGTCAAAACAGATTATCGACCACCTCAATATGCCGAGAAGTATATCACAGAAATTGTGAGGTTGCATGGTATACCAAAGACCATAGTATCTGATAGAGGCTCACAGTTCACGGCTCACTTTTGGGAACATTTACACAAAGGCTTAGGAACTAGTTTGATTCGCAGTACCGCTTATCATCCTTAGACAGATGGTCAGACTGAACGAGTGAATGCTGTTTTGGAGGATATGTTAAGAGCCTGTGTACTGTCTTCTAAGGGATCATGGGAGTCATGGTTACCGTTAGCTGAGTTTTCTTATAATAATAGTTATCAAGAAAGCATCAAGATGGCTCCCTTCGAAGCTTTATATGGCAGAAAATGTAGAACACCATTGAATTGGGTCGAGCTTGGAGATAGAAGGTATTATGGCATTGACTTTGTAGAAGAAGCCGAGAAGAAAGTTCATATTATTCAGCAGAATATGAAAGCTGCCCAATCACGTCAGAAAAGTTATGCAGACAGAAGAAGGAGACCCCTTGTGTTTGAAGTTGGTGACTATGTTTATCTGAAAGTCACGCCAATGAAGAAGAAAAGGTTCGGAGTTCGAAGAAAGCTTGCCGCGAGATTCGTAGGACCATACAAGATCTTGGAACAAAGAGGTTCGGTAGCCTACAAATTAGAGTTACCTGAAACAATGAGTACCATTTTCCTAGTTTTCCATGTATCACATCTCAAGAAATGTTTGCGTGTTCCAGAGGAAAGAATAGAACCTCGAGGTATCCAACTCAAATCAGATTTGGTGTATCGTGAGCAACCAGTTTGGGTGTTAGACACTAAGGAACGTGCTACTCGGAATAGTGTGGTGAAAACATACAAGATATAGTGGGATCATCATGATGAGGGAGATGCAACTTGGGAAACGGAAGAATATCTACAAAAAGCTTATGAAGATTTTTATAACAAATGGTTCGTAACCCAAATCTCGGGATGAGATTTTTATAAGGGGGGAGGGCTGTAACACCCTGGTGTTATGCCTGCATTTAGGCACTGCAAATCATACATATCATGCATCATCCAGCATCCTAATCATACATGCCTAACCATGTAAATAACAACTGAAACACTGCTTCGAAACATATGAAACATGTTGTGAAACCTGAATGTTGCTTACCTTTGTTAGAATTGTTTTGCCCTGATTTTGCTTGCTAGGTTAGTAAAACATGTTTGGCTACTATTGTAAATCATCTAGGATTATTTAGTTCAATTTTTGGAGCAAGGTTTGTATTCAAATTAATTCAAAATTTTGCTTCCAAAG
Organism: Miscanthus floridulus; assembly: GCF_019320115.1. NCBI lineage: Eukaryota > Viridiplantae > Streptophyta > Magnoliopsida > Poales > Poaceae > Miscanthus > Miscanthus floridulus. Next base: position 7,068,330 of record NC_089582.1, read on the forward strand.
TAATTTCCCGAAAATTAGGGTTTTGAGTTAAACATGGACTTTGATTTTACAATTCAAAATCTAGAAAGAATTTGGCTTTGGTCATAAAAGCAAAGTTGTAGAGAATTAAATTCTAATCAACTTTCATTTTTGGTACATTTTCAAAAGATGTCATTTTCTTGCTCAAAATAATGTTTGAAAGTTGGCATTTAAAAAATTCCTTGAAAATACAAAATGAAAAAGGGTTTTTCTCCTTCGCGGGCCGCCGCTCAGCTTCCAGGCCCATGGCCGAAGCCGACCTGGCCCGCGTCCCCGCCTACCGCGTGTTTTGCCCTAGCCAGCTGCGCTCCGTCGGCCCAGGCCCACGCCGTGGCCGCTCCCGCGCGTAGCCGCGCCCGCCTGCCCGGCCGCCATGCGGCGCCTGTACACCAGTGGTGAGGGGCGGTGCCTGCTCTGACCAGCCGCGCCCCACCTTCAAAGCGGTCCGAGCGTGCGCACGCAACCCCACTTCGCCACTCCACTTCGCCTGCCTCCCTGCCTCTTGCCCATCAGCAACAGCCGTGCCCGAGCTGCCGAGCTCGCCGACGCGCTCCACCGACGTCGAGCTCCCGCACCACCGCGCCATCCCACGATTCGCGCCGCTCGCAGTTCTGCCTCGTCGACCTCCATCGTTTGTGCTCGCCAGAGGCTACCGTCGTCGAGGTGAGGGCTGAACCTGGCACCTCCTTCCTCTCCGGCGAGCATGCCGCCGTGGCCGCGCGGACCCCCACGCCGTCGGGCCAGCGCCGTTGTGCCAGTCGGTGCGGCTCCGCGCGTTGAGCACGCTGTCACCCCCCCGCGCCACGGAGGGGCTCGCCGTCGGTGAGCACCGGCCGGCGGAGCACCTCCCCTGCCACTGGGTCGCTGACCCGCGGGGCCCAGCCGCAGTGGCTGGCGAAGGCCCCGGGTGGCTGGCCAGTGGGCCAGGTTGACCCGCTGGGTCCCTGCCTGTCTGTCTCTCTGGCACGAGTTTTGGGTGGATAACCGGGTGGATCTAGCAGATTTGAGCATGAAGTTTAAAAGGATTTCAAAAATGATTTTTCATAATTCTATTTAAATGCTTTAGAAAATGTTTGTGTACTCCTTTTAGCTCCAAATCTATTGGAATAAATTTTGCTAGGATCCTTATCACCAGATCTACTTGGGAAAATTATTGCATGTCATTTTTGGGATACTTTTCTGTAGAACTTTATTTAATCATGTATATTGCTGATAACTTGAAAAATGTGTAGAAAAATCTATAGGCTTCAGAAAAATATGATTCCAAGTTTGTTAATCTTCTTATGTAATGTACTTTCTAGGAAAAATATGTGTCATGCTTGTGCTGTAGAAAATTTTGAGGTGTAGTTCAAGTGCCTTTAATGGCTGAATTTTGTTATTTTAGCTAGAGAGCAAACTTTGTATAAAACATGCATGTGATAATTTTTGTACAGTAGTTGTATGCTTATGAAGAACATAGGAAAAATACTAACTATATTGTTTGACACTTTTCACAGTACAAAGTATTTTCATGTTCATAATCATGCCATAGCTTGTTATTTTTGTGTAGGCTAACCCACTCATTCAAACACCATGAAAATCTAATGGTAGACTACTTAGAGTAGTAATGTGCTATGGTAATTTTCTAAGATTTTTCTAAGCAATAAAAATAGAGGTTGCTATTCAAACCTATTATTAATTAGGGTTTAATTAAGGGTTGCTTTATGTGTGTTTAAGAAAGTAGTAAAGCTTTGGTGTATCTTTGAAGCATTTAATAAGATATGTTGACTTAACATATTAGTAGTAGAAGAGAATGTAGTAGATGACATGTGCTTGTAGTATATTTTCTTGGATGATGTTGACTACCTTGCATTTAAACATATCCATTGTATTCATCTCATCCGATGCACCGATTGCATAAGCACTTACGCACATTGCATCATACAGGATCACAAACTGAGAACCCAGTCGTCATACCCGAGGAGCCTAAGGAGCAGTTCGAGGTGCAGCCGCAGGAAGTGCCAGAAGCCGACGAGGAGGACGTTGAGGAACTTCCGGAGTGCCCCGATCACCGTCCGAGCTCCTTCGAAAGAGGCAAGCCCCGGAGTATTTTCTCCCGGTTTGCAATTATTAATTAAATGCTTTACTTTAATTGATGCATTACGTTCAGGAGTTGTTTGCAACCGTTGCTGCATTATACCTTGTTTACCTTTGTTATACTATATCCTTGTTACCCTGGTATCCGCAGTCGAGTCAATGCTTAGCTAGCTTAGACCGGTAGAAGTCGGGTGATTTCCTGTCACCTACGAGCTATAGGTGGTTACCTGGATCTGCTTGGATGACTATGAAGTCATGGTATAACTAAGTGTTAAACGAAGTTAAGATCGGACGGAGACTTGCAGAGTTTTGGACTGTAGTGCTTTCCGTCTGTGTCGATTAAGGACCGACCGTTGTTGGGCCTCGAGTCATGTTGAACGCATGCCTTACATTTAGCTGGCCGGATAAAGTACCTTCCGACCGTGAAGCTGGGAGATTATTCGGGCCGAGTAGATTGCCCGCAACGCACTATGCCGGAGCAGGTGTGGTAGGACACGGGGGCGAGATGATAAGACCAAAGTGCAGTCGGTCGGCCCCCAGGTACATGTGGTTCCTGGCAAACTCGAGATTCCTGGATAGTTGACTCGGTGATCAATATCTCACTTTAGCGGGTGAGTGAGGTTTGTGTAAGGAATAAATCACCAGCTGGTTAGGAATCGATTCAAATCGCCATCGCTCCTAGATAGTGAGCACTTGACTTGAGTTACTTCATTGTATTAAATGTTTATGGAACACTTGGACAGTTATAATGAATATGACAATATGGAAGTTGTTTAATGATCATGGGTTATCATTATCTGCTTAATCATGTGTTTGCTCTAGTATAGGTGCAAATCTAGTTGACAGGTTAATAATCATTAACTTGACAATAATGCTTTTAGAAAGGTTCTTGAAATGCTAAAAATGCTTCTTTTGCAAATGAGTCAGCTACCCTACTATAAAGCCCTTCATAATCCTTGGTGTCATTTATTTTCGGTTATGTCGGGTAAGTCTAGCTAAGTACCTTCTCGTACTCAGGGTTTTATTCCCACTTGTTGCAGATGGGCAGATGTATTACGGCTACTGTATCAACTGCCTTTATCCTGCGATGGGTGATGCTTAGGACCATGGGTATGGTCATTCCTTACGTCTCGTCTGATACTTTTGTTGGAGATGATCATTCGCTGGCACTATATTTGAACTCCGCATGAGTGTGTGTGTGTGTGGTTTGAACAAATGGCTTCCGCTACTTTTATTCGAACTTGTTTTGTAATAACTATGTTGAAACTCTGATGTATCTGAGATTGCGAACCTTTATGTAATATGTGATGATGCCCGCTAAACTTATTACGATCTTAGCTGGAATGGAAGTTGGTTTGGAATCCTTCGTGATTTCACGGACTACCAAGGTTATACGGGCTTAAGTTTGCTAAATCGTCTGCTCTGGCGGATGATTTTCTTACTTAATTTCGTATAATTGGTCGGTTCTGTTACACTGTGCCTCGTCAAGGCGCTGTACGGGCTCCGTCAAGCTCCACGCGCCTGGTACGCGAAGCTGGACAGCTCGCTTCTCAGGCTCAGATTCCGACGCAGCGACTCCGAGCACGCTGTGTACCTTCGCGGCGAGGGCGCACGCCGCCTCGTCGTGGGAGTCTACATCGACGACCTCGTGATCATGTGGGGCAGCACCTGCGACATCGACGATTTCAAGTTGCAGATGAAGGCGACGCTCCAGATGAGCGATCTGGGGCTGCTGCACTACTACCAAAGCACGTACACAGCGAAGATCCTCTAGAACGCTGGGCTGGCTGTGTGCAACCCTAGCTACATCCCCATGGAGCCGCGCCTCAAGCTAAGCAAGCAGAGAACCGCACCCACCGTCGACGCCATGGCATACAGAAGCATCGTCGGCTCGCTGCGGTATTTGGTGAACACCAGGCCAGACTTGGCCTATTCGGTGGGCTATGTGAGCTGGTTCATGGAGTACCCAACCACCGAGCACCTGGCAGCTGTGAAGAGAGTGCTGCGGTACATCACCGACACTCTGGACTACGACTGCTACTACACAAGGAAGGAGCACTACTAGAGAACAGACTTTAGAACGATGTCCCAATTTGATATTAGCCTCGGCATTTTTTGCCCCCGGGACTAAAGGACCCTTTAGTCCCGGTTGGTAATACCAACCGGGACTAAAGGTTCCTGCCCAACGGTCGTCCGCGGGGCAGAGATCTTTAGTCCCGGCTGGTATTACCAACCGGGACTAAAGGTTTACCTTTAGTCCCAGTTGGTAATACCAGCCGGGACTAAAGGGTTATGTCCCGGTTTGGGTTATGTCCCGGGAATAAATATTAATCTTTAGTCCCGGTTTGGCCCCCTAACCGGGACTAATTATCTCGGCCTATAATTCCTTCCTCCCCGAGACCGAGCCATTCCATTCAAACTCACTGTCTCTGTTCTTCAGCTTGCTGTTGTTCTTGCTCTCTCCCCCTCCATTGGTGTTGCTCTTCGATTTTGGAGGTAACAAACTTAATCCTCTTATGTTTTATCAGTAGCTTATCTCATTTTGTGATGTAGATGCATGTGTAACTTTATATGTTGGACTTTATTATGATTTTATATGTCATTTTTAGCTCAAAATCACATGATAATTTGCATATATGTTTGGATAAACAAAAGTTAAATTAGTTCATCAAAATCACGCCTCGCTCGTCCTCGCTGGAGCACGCGCCATCCTCGTCCCCGGCGGCTTACGTGATTTTAGAATTAATTTTTCCATGAAATGAAAAACTTAGAAAATAGTTAGAAAATTGTAGAAAATCCATACTAGTTGAACTTGCGGACCGTGTTCAGCTCGGCGATCATGTTCTCTGCCGAGCGGTAACGGACGTCAAGGAGGAGCTTTGATTCTACGAGGGAGAGCGGCAACGGTCGTGGAAGACCGTGTTCCCTTCCTCGTAGAATCGGAGCTCTTCCTTGGCCAAGTATGGTGTCGTCCGGTAGAGAAATACTCGCCGAGATGATCACGTAAGCAATGTCAACTAGTACGGATGGTTATTTATTGAAACATGTTTTTGAGCTATAATTTGATGGATATTTGATAACTTTAGACCTACAAATGTCATCTACAAATGTTACTATCCTCGGCAACCTAAACGCCCGTGAGCTCGCCGATATCGAGCAGGTCACTTAGAATTATTTTTTCCATGAAATGAAATACTTAGAAATCATGCCTTTTATTTTTTAGAATTAATCTTTCCATGAAATGAAAAACTTAGAAAATTGTAGAAAATCCGTACTAGTTGAACTTGCGGACCGTGTTCAGCTCGGCGAGCATGTTCTCTGCCGAGCGGTAACGGACGTCAAGGAGGAGCTTTGATTCTACGAGGGAGAGCGGCAACGGTCGTGGAAGACCGTGTTCCCTTCCTCGTAGAATTTGAGCTCTTCCTTGGCCAAGTACGGTGCCGTCCAGTAGAGAAATGCTCGTCGAGATGATCACGTAAGCAAGGTCAACTAGTACGGATGGTTATTTATTGAAACATGTTTTTGAGCTATGTGATTTCTATGTTATTTTTAGCTCAAAATCACATGATGATTTACAATAGTAAAATCACTTGATAGTTTGGTATTTTACTATTATACATAGTACATATTTCATGGTTTAGTTAGACAAATAAATAATTTTAGTTTTGTTTAAATATATTATTTTAGAAAATATGAAATTTACACTAGTTTATAAAAATAAGTATAGAAAGTAGATGACAACTGGTACCGGATCCTCGGCCTCTCGTTCGGTTGTGAAATGACTGAGGCCAGAACTCCCTCTCATTATCTGCGGCAAGTGTAAGCAGAAGATTGTGATGGAGTACCGAGTCAAGAGACAGGGACCCAACAAGGGTCGTGTTTTCTACAAGTGCCCGGATCGCGATGTGAGTTTCTTACGCATTTGATTATTATGGTTAATTGACCTGCTTTTCTTGAATATTTTTTACTAAATATTTTTTGGCTTTAATTTCAGTGGGAGGGCAATGGATGCGATGGTTGGTACTGGGAGGAAGATTATGCTACATACGTGCAGAATTCGGGTGCGCTTGAGGTAGCGGCTGCTGATGATGAGGCAATGAGCCAGCAGGAGAAGCTTATTGATATTCAACAGACGAATGATTTGTCTGTTTTAGTTGCGTACGGTCACGAAATAATTATATTACTGAAGTGCATTGTAGTTTTAGTTTTTTTAGTGATAGTTGTGATTGCTTACGTTGTAGCCAGGCTTAGTTAATTAATCAACCGTGTGTGTCATCTATGTTGTGTAATAAAATACTTAATTATGTTCAAGGTTTTCATAATTTGTCGTGTAATGCAGATTATGTCACGCCATTGGATGTATAATGCCGATCGCCGCTCCCAAGACTTTATTGAGAGCGTGCACTATTTCTTAGGTGTGGCCGAGGCAAATAAGCGGGATGGTTTTATGTGCTGTCCATGTGCCATATGTAAGAATTTAAAGGAATATTCAAGCTCAATGAGTCTTCATTCACATTTGCTTAAGTCAGGTTTCATGTCAAACTATATATGTTCGACTAAGCATGGAGAAAGCGGGGTCATGATGGAAGAAGGTGAAGGAGAAGATTTAGACATTGATGACATTATTGCTCAGTATGGTGCCTTTGATGATACTACAATGGGGGGAGATGAAGAAGAGGTAGCGGCAGAAGATGATCTCGGTGATGCTCTTGGCGATGCCATTCGTGATGCACAACAAGAATGCGAAAGTGAAAAAGAGAAAGTTAAGTTCGAGTGCATGCTTGAGGATCATAGGAAGTTGCTATACCCAACGGCCAAAGATGGGCAAAAAAAGTTGGGTACAACACTAGAATTGCTACAGTGGAAGGCAAAGAATGGTGTATCCGACAAGGCATTTGGGAATTTATTGAACCTCATAAAGAAGATGCTTCCGAAGCCAAATGAATTGCCCACCACTACGTACGAAGCAAAAAAGGTTGTCTGCCCTTTGGGATTAAAAATCTAGAAGATACATGCATGTCCTAATGACTGCATCCTCTACCATGGCAATGAATACGAGAATTTGGATGAATGCCCGGTATGTAAAGCAGCGCGGTATAAGATCAGGCGCAATGATCCTGGTGACGTCGAGGGTGAACAACGTCCTAGAAAGAAAATCCCTGCCAAGGTTATGTGGTATGCTCCTATAATACCACGCTTAAAATGTTTGTTCAGAAATAAAGACCATGCAAAGTTGTTGCGGTGGCATAAAGAAGACCGTAAGGTAGACAATATGCTGAGACACCCAGCTGATGGGTCCTAGTGGAGAGCGATAGACAGGGAATTTCCAGAGTTTGCAAATGAGGCTAGAAACTTAAGGTTCGCCTTAAGTACAGATGGTATAAATCCTTTTGGGGAGTAGAGCACTAGTCATAGCACTTGGCTAGTTACTCTATGTATCTACAACCTTCCTCCATGGATATGCATGAAGCGGAAGTTCATTATGATGCTGATCCTCATCCAAGGTCCGAGACAACCTGGCAACGACATTGATGTCTATCTGAAGCCATTAGTTGAAGAACTTCTAGTTTTATGGAACAAACCAGGTGTACGTGTCTGGGATGAGTACAAACAAGAACACTTTGACCTACAAGCAATGTTGTTCATAACAATCAATGATTGGCCTGCTTTAAGTAATCTTTCAAGTTAGACAAACAAAGGATATAATGCATGCACACATTGTTTTGATGACCTTGATAGTATTTATTTGAAAAGATGTCAAAAGGTCATGTACCTTGGCCATCGTCGATTCCTTCCTTTGAATCACCAAGTAAGAAAGAAAGGTAAGCATTTTAAAGGTAAGCCAGACCACCGGAAAAAGCCTCATAACCAAATCGGGGAAGATGTACTCGCAATGGTCAAGGATGTGAAAGTAGTATTTGGAAAGGGACAAGGCAGCGAATCTGTTCTCAAAGATGCTAAGGGACACGCACCCATGTGGAAGAAGAAGTCCATCTTATGGGAGCTACCCTATTGGCAAGTCCTAGAGGTCCACAACGCAATCGATGTGATGCTCCTGACAAAGAATCTTTGTGTGAACCTGTTAGGATTCATGGGTGTGTACGAGAAGCAAAAGGATTCACTTGAAGCACGCCAGGACTTGTAGGGCATGAAAGAACGAGACAACCTTCATCTAGAGAAGACAGATGATGGATGTCATTACTTAAGTCCTGCTAGCTACACGCTTAGTAAAGAAGAGAGGGACATCATGTTCGAATGTCTAAGCAGCATCAAGGTCCCATCGGGATTCTCCTCCAATATAAATAGTATAATAAATGTGCTAGAGAAGAAATTCCTAAACTTAAAGTCCCACAACTGCCACGTGCTTATGACGCAATTGCTTCCAGTTGCTTTAAGAGGAATTCTACCTCCACATGTACGTCTAGCCACCGTGAAGCTATGTGCATTCCTCAATGTAATTTCTTAGAAGGCAATCAATCTAGTGGAACTAGCTACTCTACAGAATGATGTGGTTCAATGTCTTGTCAGCTTTGAGTTGGTGTTCCCTCCATCCTTCTTTAATATCATGACACACCTCCTAGTTCATTTGGTGAAGGAGATTAGTATTCTTAGACCTGTGTTCTTACATAACATGTTCCCCTTCGAGAGGTTTATGGAAGTCTTGAAGAAATATGTGAAAGTCCGTTCTAAGCCTGAAGGAAGCATCGCCCAGGGCTATGGAACAGAGGAGGTCATTGAGTTCTGTGTTGACTTTATTCCTGACGTTGCCCCGATTGGCATTCCTGAATCGCGACACGAGGGGAGACTCAGTGGTAAAGGTACTTTAGGGAAGAAAACATATATTGGCATGGAAGATGATTATTTCAATAAAGCACACTACACTGTTCTTCAGAACTCGTCATTGGTGCATCCGTACATCGAGATACATAAGGAGTTCTTACGATCCAAGTTTCCAGGGAAGACTGAAGCTTGGATTAGGCATCAGCTCATGGAAAGTTTCAGTGGTTGGTTACGAAAAGAATGTCAAGGCGATGACAATATTGATGAGCAACTGTATTTGTTGGCTAGGCAACCATTGTGGCATATCCTCATGTACCAAGGGTACGAGATAAATGGGAATACATTTTACACAGTTGCCCAAGATAAAAGGAGCACCAATCAAAATAGTGGTGTTCGCATAGATGGCACAGATCCAAATGGGAATATACAAACATATTATGGCCGCATAGAAGATATATGGGAACTAGACTACGCACCTAATTTTAAAGTCCCTTTGTTCTGGTGCCAATGGTTGAAGCTGACCGGAGGAGGGGTAACAGTCGATAAAGAGTATGGAATGACAACAGTGGACCTCAACAATATTGGGTACAAAGACGAACCATTCGTCCTTGTTGTCGATGTGAGTCAGGTGTTCTATGTGAAAGACATGTCTACAAAATCAAAGAGAGGAAAAAACGAAGACATCAACTCAATGATCAATGAGCCAAAGTGCCACATAGTTCTTTCTGGGAAAATAAATATAGTGGGAATTGAAGACAAGTCAGACATGTCAGAAGATTATGAAAGAAATGTCCGAATTCCACCCTTCATAGTGAAGAAAGATCCAAGCATCATGTTAAATGATGAAGACACTCCATGGTTACGACAAGATCATAACCAAGGGTCATACGTCAAGAAGAAATTCACTGTTGTGCCCGCATGATAAAACGATGCACTGTTGTGACATAGTTTTAGAAAGTCTATATGAGATTTTAGAATTTGTGACTAGTGTTTGATAAAACTTTCTCAAATGGAAAAATGAGCTATGTAACAATTGTAGATCTTGCTGAGATGATCAAACTTGGTATTTAGAGCTTTTTCATCTGAGGTCATTTAGTGTCTCATTTGAGCAAGTTTGACCAAGTCAAATTTGGTCAAATGAAAAAACAACACTTTGACTCTAGTATTATGGACTCTAAATGACTTCAAATTGAAAAGTTTTGAATACCAAGTTTGTTAAAATCATCAAGATCTACAATTGATGTTTTGGTCAACTTTCCATTTGAGATAGTTTGGATGGTTCCAATTTGTGATTTTTAAATTTCTATGCCTACAAACTATTTTTCGGAACCCTATATTGTCTCAAATTGAAAAGTTTTGAATACCAAGTTTGTTAAGATCATCAAGATCTACAATCCTTATATCGGACATTTTTTCATTTGAGAAAGTTTGAACAAAATATAGTTCAAATTTCACAAGTGTGTGACATAGTTTTAGAAAGTCTATATGACATTCAAGAATTTGTGACTAGTGTTTGATAAAACTTTCTCAAATGGGAAAATGAGCTATGTAACAATTGTAGATCTTGCTTAGATGATCAAACTTGGTATTCAGAGTTTTTTCATCTGAGGTCATTTAGTGTCTCATTTGAGCAAGTTTGACCAAGTCAAATGTGGTCAAATGAAAAAACAACACTTTGACTCTAGTATTATGGACTCTAAATGACTTCAAATTGAAAAGTTTTGAATACCAAGTTTGTTAAAATCATCAAGATCTACAATTGATGTTTTGGTCAACTTTCCATTTGAGATAGTTTGGATGGTTCAAATTTGTGATTTTTAAATTTCTATGCCTATAAACTATTTTTCGGAACCCTAGATTGTCTCAAATTGAAAAGTTTTGAATACCAAGTTTGTTCAGATCATCAAGATCTATAATCCTTATATAAGACATTTTTCATTTGAGAAAGTTTGAATAAAATATAGTTCAAATTTTACAAGTGTGTGACATAGTTGTAGAAAGTCTATATGACATTCAAGAAATTGTGACTAGTGTTTGATAAAACTTTCTCAAATGGGAAAATGAGCTATGTAACAATTGTAGATCTTGCTTAGATGATCAAACTTGGTATTCAGAGTTTTTTCATCTGAGGTCATTTAGTGTCTCATTTGAGCAAGTTTGACCAAGTCAAATTTGGTCAAATGAAAAAACAACACTTTGACTCTAGTATTATGGACTCTAAATGACTTCAAATTGAAAATTTTTGAATACAAAGTTTGTTAAAATCATCAAGATCTACAATTGATGTTTTGGTGAACTTTCCATTTGAGATAGTTTGGACGGTTCAAATTTGTGATTTTTAAATTTCTACGCCTACAAACTATTTTTCGGAACCCTAGATTGTCTCAAATTGAAAAGTTTTGAATACCAAGTTTGTTCATCTCATCAATTTAGACAATTGTTGTTTTGGTCAACTTTCAATTTGAGAAAGTTTAGATGGTTCAAAGTTGTGATTTTTAAATTTCGACGCCTACAAACTTGTTTTCGGAACCCTAGATTATCTCAAATTGAAAAGTTTCGAATATTAAGTTTGTTCAAATCATCAAGATATACAATCCTTATATAGGCCATTTTTTAATTTGAAAAAGTTGTAGAACAAAAATACTATATTTTCTTTATTTTTATAGGTTCAACAAAAATTTCCTGTCATTTTGGTAAAAAAACCGAGAAAAAATTGAAACATTGACGTTACAATAATGTGATAATAAATTTCCTATCGAATAATATTAGTTTTATTAATTTTAAGTTACAAATATATTTTTGCATTAACAAAATACTTAGTATTAGTAACATTTATATTCTATATTCATAAAAGAAATTAAAAACTTTAGGTTACAAAATTTTCCTATTTACAATAAATAATTAGTTAATCAATAGTATTTTTTAAAATAAATATTGCAAAGTATTGAAGTTGCTATAGAATTAATTAGTATTAAACAAGGAGAATAAAATCAAAATCCTTTCCAATTACTCTGGCGGGCTGCCAAAATTTCCAGGCCTTCAGTCCCGGTCCAGGACAGAAACCGGGACTAAAGGGTGGGCGGAATTGCCCACCAAAAATACCTTTAGTCCCGGCTGGTAACACCAACCGAGAGTAAAGATGATTTAGTCCCGGCTGGTAAAACGAGCCGGGACTAAAGGGTTGGCCTTTAGTCCCGGTTCGGCTTACCAGCTGGGACTAAAAGTATTTAGTCCCGGTTTGTCTTACCAGCCGGGACTAAAGGGTCCCGGCCTATATATATCGAACGGTTTCTCTATTCATCTCTACCTTTCGATCTACAACGTCGATCTCGTCGTCTCTGCCGCGCCCGACCGCGTCGAGCTCTGCCGCGCCGCCGTTGTCGTCTACCCCCACTCGGCCTCGTCGTCGAGCCCCGCCCGGCGGCCGTCGAGTCTCCGCCGTACGTCGTCCTCGCGCGGCTCAGCTCGGCCCCGTCGCCGGCCAGCACGCCCGCCATCCGCCCGTCGCCGTCGCCGGCCAGCACGCCAGCACGCCGTACTAAATTTAATTAGTAGTTTATTCTTAGTTTTTTAGTTAGTTTTTTAGATAGTTTTTTATATATGTTAATTAGATTTAAATGTATTAAAATTTAATTGTACTTTATTTAGATAGTTTTTTAGATAGTTTTTTATTATAGTTTTTAATATATTTAGTAATTATTATTCTATCTCTCTCTATATATGTGTTAGATTTAATTTTGATTTAGTAATTCTATCTATGTAATTAAGGTTTAATTAGATTTAGTAATAAATTCTATCTAGATATATGTGTGTTATTTTATTTAATTGGATTTAGTAATTAGATTCTATCTCTCTATATATATGTTAGATTTAATTTTGTTTTAGTAATTGACACATGCATATTTTATTAGTAATTCTATCTCTATATCACATGCATATTTTATTTTAGTAATTCTATCTATATATCACTTGGATATTTTATTAGTAATTCTATCTATATCACATGTATCTAGAGAGAGATTCTATATGCATACATATATATGTACTTAATTATTTCTATGTGTATATATACATGTACTTAATTATTTCCGTGTGTTGAGAGAGAGAGAAAATTGTATCTAGAGAGACATTCTATGTGCTATCACATGCAATCTAGAGATATATACATATGCACTTATTTCTATGTGTTGAGAGAGAGAGAGAGAAAATTGTATCATTCTATGTGTATATATACATGTACTTAAATCCATGTTTTTGGATCGAAAGTGTTTTTGATTCGATTCCATAGTAATTCTATCTATGTCTTGAAGATACAAATGGCTGCTCCGGATGATAACTTGAATGATGACATAATGGCGGATATTATCAACGCCGGCACCAATACGGATGTAGATGACACGAGTCAGTACTTTGCTGATTATGAGGATATCTTGAATATCTCAGTGGTTGAAGATCAACAAATTGTCGCGCAAGAAAATACTGGCGAGGTATATTCGATTATCTATCATCTCTTATAGATGCATGCGTATGTATATTTGTTGTTAATCGTTGTGTTTCTACTCATGTAGCCGGTCTCTGGATCTACATCAACCACCGACAAGAGTAGGAAAGTCCGAGGGTCAAAAAAGCCATTAGAGGGCCGTTTCATAATATCAGAATTCGACACCGACACCGGCAAACCATTGGGACCACATGCTCAGACATATGTCAATCAATGTGGGTTCATTGTAAGGGATAGGATCCCAGTTAGTGCTCGTGAATGGAAGCAGAAGATATCCGCTCCTAATGTTAGTTTTGTATCTGATCGTGACAAGAACCTAGCTTGGAGAGATATCACTCAGCATTTCACATTACAAGCAGATGATGCTTTGAAGGAGCTAGTGAGGGATTGGACAATGAAGAAGATGACAACATTGTTCCAGAGTTGGAAGAAGACATTGTATAAAAAGTTTATCTTGAAGAATGAAACGCCGAATTTCAATGCTAAGGCGTTTGTCAAGTTGGAGTCCCATTGGGATGCCTTCGTAGAATACAAGACATCCCAAGACAGTGAGGAACGTGTGATGAGGAATCGGCAGAATGCCCGATAGAAGCAATACCATCATCGCATGGGATCAGGTGGTTATAGGAGTGCTATTCCCAAGTGGCAGAACCTAGAAGTAGAGATTACTGCCAAGGGAATCATACCTGAAACAATAGAGAAGAACTGGCCTCAACGCGTGAAGAATTGGTTCTACGCTCATGGGGGAAGCCTAGGCCCAGACACTGGGAAGCTAATTTTCGGCCAAAAAATTGAGAGAGCAACACAGAGACTAGCTCATGCTAGGAAAGAAGCTGATAGTGGTGTTTTCAAGCCCAACAGAGAAAAGGATGAATTGACATATGCCCTAGAGAATCCCAAACACGGTGGTCGAACAAGAGGCTATGGGGCGGTTCCGTAGCTACAAGCATTCCCAGCAGACAAGGATACCTACAGAAGCCGTCAGAGAAAGAAGGATGAGGAGGCAGACCGAATCTATGTATTGGAGCAATTTGTTAATAAGTCACGACAAGCATTGCTTGAATCACGTGAACGAGAAAAATCTCTTGAGGCAAGAATGCAGGAGAAGATCAAGAGGCAAGTGCAGCTAGCAATGAGTCAAATGTAATCACAATCAACGCCGAGAGTCACCATTAGCCCCGTTGGTCAGATGAAAAACAGTTGTGCTTCCACGGAGCTGACAGTTATTCAAGGTGACGCTGGGTTGCGCTTCCCTGTTGATGACATTACTGAGCCTCTAACAACATGTGAGCTGCACATTCCAGATGGTAATAATGCATCAATCATGGTGGCTGTCGGGGTTGTATCTTGAATAGACCGAACGAAGACACCAAGAATCCATGGGTCAATTATTCAACCTGGATATGCTAGCATCTCGGTCGATAGAGTGCTCAAAGGTTACAGCAATGTTCCTCTTGACATTGAAGGCGGTGATGGGGAGAAGACACTAGGAGAAGCGGAGAAGACATTTATTCAATGGCGCAAATGCTTCATCATCATTCCTGGGGCGCCACCGCTTCCCCTACCTCACCCTAGGTACGAATGAAAGTGAATGAAATATTATTTTTCCATTAATTTTATATTGGCTTCAAAAATAATTGACCCACAACTTGTTTTTGTAGCAGGGTCTCCCCCCAGCCTTGCCTAATCATTCATTCCCCATCTCATCACAGCGTCGCGGGGGGTGAGACGACTTCATCCCCACGGCGATCTCCAACTCCTACACTGGCCCCATCGCCTCCACAACGATCTCCAACTCTTACACTGGCCCCACCGCCTCCACAACGATCTCCAACGCCTCCACGCCGAACTCCAACACTGGCCTCATCGCCTCCACGCCGGTCTCCAACACCGCCCCCACCCCCTCCACAGCGACGCACTACAAAAATGTCTAAGGTCCCGGCGGCAAAGAAGACCCTGAAAAAAAGAGTTATTTCTCAAGAAATACTTCCTGAAAAGACTGATGAGCAAATAGCAGCTGAAGAAGACAAAAAAGTGAAAGATTTTTTTATAGATATCAAAAAGCAGAGACAAGCAAAGCTTAAGGAGAATCCGTACTTTTACATACCACGAGATCAACTGAGGCAGAAGGTCGAAGCTCACAAGAAAAAGATGCTTAAAGTTCGTAAGCCTCCACCACTATCAGACTATGACCGCTCCCTCGTGAAGTCACATGATGCACATAAGAAAAGGAAAAGAGCATCAGGGAAGGATGTCCCACAGCTCGGACAACAGAAGCAACCAATGCAAAATCTTGTTGTTGCTAATGAATATGGTTCCAACATAGAAGTCTATCGACCAGACAACTCTGGAGAAGTGTCGGTTCAAGACCTTAATGCTTTTTTTGAACAAACTGGTTTAACCTTGGATCAATTGATGGGCAAAGCTCCAATCCAGAACCTAGAAGTTGATACCTGGAAGACTTATAAATTTGGCAAAAGTCTGTTGAAAGTGCATCTAGCCCTTTAGTGGGTTTTGGATGATTGAATGACAATGTGATTAAAGAACTAACCCGTTTGCTAAGTGTGGACAGGTAATAGGTTATCTCACAGGTACTTAATGAAAGCCAAAATGATGTGTTATTGTGTAAACAATCTAGTTCAAGCACAAGACAACAATGCAAATAGAATTCATGCAAAGGCTTATTTATTGTGGGATTTCCATGTTCTATGTGAAAGCAAGCTTGTAAGAATTAATTAATGAGACATAAGGGATTGCATATGGATTGGTCTCATATTTGAAGCTTGCTAAATTGAAATGAAAAAGATAATAATACATATGAATGAATGATTCAACACAAGATGTGACTTAATGGCTTGAGATGGTGAAGATAGCAAGGAAAGGCTTCGAGGTACTAAGCAAGGGTGAAGGGCAAGCGATGGCTTGGCGGCCGAAGAACCTAGCTAGGGTGAAGAAGAAAGTACTTGCATTTAGTTGAGGTACTAATCAAGCTAAGATGGTCATATTGATGTGAAGGATCAAATCTATATTGGACAAGTTGATTAAAGTGACTTGATGCATTTGGAGTTATTCATATTTGATGAATGGAATCAAGTCACATGCTCAAGATGGCTATGCTCAAGTGAAAAGATCAATATTGACATGTTGGCACCCTCACTTGATGAAGATTGAAAGACACGGCATCAATTTTAAAGAAGATCAACTCAAAAGGTTTAATTTTGTTTTTCTTTTGATCTTGAGTTAATAGGTATGCCGCACTATTAAGAGGGATGCAAGTTTAGGTAGTCTGAGGAAGATAGAGTGCTCAAGCATAATAATTAAATCAAAAGAGAGACACTCTAGCACTTCACGAGCACAAAGAATAATTTTCTATGACTGTCGGTGTCGGAAGTCCCGACGTAAGCCGGAACTCCCGACAATCGGAAGTCATGACTCTTGCCGGAAGTGCGGACTCCCAGTCACTGCCTGTGCGATGACTATGGATGTCGGAAGTCCCGACGTGAGTCGGAACTCCCGACAGTCGGAAGTCCCGACCCAAGCCGGGAGTCCCGGCATCGATGGTTCTACTGACCTGCTGACTGTGCACGTCGGAAGTCCCGACGTTCGTCGGAAGTTCCGACATTGGCTGTCTCGAGTGGACTTTGACCTCGCATGAACAGTGTTTTCTTCATACGTCGGAAGTCCCGAGATCTGCGTCGGAACTCCCGACGTAGATCTGAACGGTTAGATTTTGCCTTAGAGTATATATACCCGTCTCCTCCATTCTAACCGTTGCCCACTCATTTCATTGCAACAAACACTCGACCAAAACAGCCCCCAAGCATTCTAGGCTCGCCACTCTTCTCTCCTTTGCCTCCAACTTCAATTCCTAAAGGGTTTGAGTGATTGGAGAGTGGATTGAGTGAGAAAAACACTTTGAGCAAGCTTGAGCACTTGATTTCTTCATCAAGCCGGTTTGATTTGCATTTGTTACTCTTGGGGATTTTCCCCTAGTCGGCGAGGCGTCGCCCAAGAGCTTCCATCTTGTGGAAGAGCCTTGGGAAGTTTGTATTACCCTTGTTTTCTAGTGAAGAAACTCAAGTGACCTTTGTGGTATCCTTGAGTGAGGCAAGGAGGTGGAAGAGACTTCGACCAAAGTGGTCACCTCAACAACGAGAACGTAGGAGCTCCTTTGTGGGGCTGCCGAACCTCGGGATAAATTCTTGTCTCCCGCGTGCTTGTTGTTGTTGTGATTTGCTCGAATTTACATGTATTTGGTTATCTTCCTCTCTCTAGCTATTTCTTAGGGTTTGGGCCTCGATCTACGGAGTGGTGGCTTATCAACGTCAAGAGAGTGACCCAACACCTTACCTTACCACTAGGAAGTGGGTTTGTAAGTTATCGGCATCACAAAGTTCATTTTAGCACTTGTAGTTCATTTCCCGTAGGGGTCGGAAGTGCTGGCAGTTTGCGTTGGAAGTTCTGACCCAAACTGTTGGGACTTCTGACACGTCGGAAGTTCTGACCCAAACTGTCGGGACTTCCGACATTAACTGACTAGTGCATTTTGATTCAACTCTTTGGTTGCCGTTGTTTGGCTCCCTAGGTTTATCTAGTATCTTTTATATACTTTGTGGCTAACTTGTGAGGGGTTGTATTACTTTGATTTGGAGTTTCCATTTTGGAAACTCCTATTACTAATCGTTTCCGCTTTTAAAGGTGTTGATTTTTCAGAAACGCCTATTCACCCCCCTCTAGGCGACATCCTAGATCCTTTCATCTGTACAACCCTGCGGTTCTGAATGAATTGGGTACGCAAATGTACTTGCTCAACAAGTGGTACATGCAGGCGTGTGACAGGGGTGAGCGATGGATCTTTGCCAGATTTAGAGACCATCATTACTTCCGTGGCGATGACATCTTACATATTAGTTTCGAAGAATTGCATCAACTATACCACTTGGATGCTCTGGACAAATCAATCATTAGCTCCTTTTGTTTGTAAGTGATTCTTACTTTTATTTAATAAACTCACTTCCATGCGTACGTGTATATAATTATCCTCACATGTAACTTATATTTATATACAGATTCTAGATGTCAGAGCTTCAAAGAATACAAGACACCAGTGTTGGCTTCATTGATCCTTATATCGTATTCAAAACCGATATTATTGTCAAGGAGCACTGGGTATCTGAAGCACAGACGAATATCATGAGGTTCTTCGTGAAGCAGCACGACAAGACAACAATACTTTTTCGTACAACTTTGAGTAAGTGTTAATAATAATATAGTCTACACATTTTATGTAATATCAATACAACTTATATGCATGTACGCGTGTGTATAAACCAATGCAAGTTTCACTGGATACTCATTGTCATTGAGTTAAACTCAAGTCGGTTAGTAATCTATGACTCATTGAGAAAAGAGCGGGCACTATACCAAGATATGATAGACATTATCCAGGGGTAATTTCGATCTCTCGCGCACAACTATTATTGAATAGACTTTGCCATAATTTATTAACGATCGTACATTATTGGTCGCACAGGGTTTGGAAAGAGTTTATTCAGCAACACCGCAAGGATTGCAAGGCACCACTTAATATAGTTGAAATACCAGTAAGTTGTACTATATATACTTCCCCACGTGTTTAATTACTATATCGTACTTCAATTTACGTGTGAGATGATGAGAATAATCTTCTTCTCATACAGTGGTGTTTGCGGCAGGAACCAGGTAATAACTTGTGTGGATACTACGTTTGTGAATTTATCACTGCACACATAAGAAGAACTCCTAAAGATGTCCTCAGAGTACGTATATATCAATTTTTTATTTATTTTTAAATGAATATATATATATATATATATATATGTATGTATGTATGTATTAATACTTTTCCTTTTATTTCAAATGCAAGACTGAATGGTTGAAACGAAGGGTCATGCAAAAAGATCATCTGAAAGCAGTTCAAGAGTCAATAGCAGGATTTCTTCTAGAAAAAGTGCTAAATCCCAACGGCGAGTTCAACTTTGATCCTAAGGAATAAATGATGTAAATTAAATGTTTATTGATATCGTTATTTTCGAGAACAAGATTATGAAAGTGTTGTATATATACATATATATATCTATAATATATATAGTTTCATACTTTATTCGAATATAATAATGCTCGAGATGAGAATTAGATGTAATTATATGCGTGCGTGTATTTATATTAGCAGCGTAGAATACGTACATAAAAATATATTATATATTAAATATATATGTGTAACTGAACTGAAAACAAATTAAACAAAAAAAAGAAAAAGAAAAGAAACCTTTAGTCCCGGTTGGGGTTACCAACCGGGACTAAAGGGTGCGGCCACGTTTGCTCGGCTGGAGGACCTTTAGTCCCGGTTGGTAACACCAACCGGGACTAAAGGTCCCTCTTTAGTCCCGGCTCGATGACCCGGGACTGAAGGTTCCATCTTTAGTCCCGGGATCGTTGTCCCGGCGCGGTAACCGGGACTAAAGGCTGTTACCGCCCGAGACAACAAGTCCATTCTGTAGTAGTGGAGGAGGATGCTCATCTCGTGGGCTTCAGCGACAATGACCATGCTGGAGACATCGACAACCGCAGAAGCACCACCGGCGTCCTCTACTTCCTCGACAAAAACGTCATCACCTGGCAGAGCCAAAAGCAGAAGGTCGTGGCGCTGTCCTCATGCGAGGCTGAGTACATCACAGGGACTACTGCTGCCTGCCAGGGTGTGTGGCTGCCGCGCCTCCTGTCTGAGCTGGAGGGCAAGAGGGTAAGAACCCTGTCTTTCACGATCGCAGCAAGCATATAAATACAAGATACCACTACATTCGCGAGTGCATCGAGGAAGGTAGGGTATGTGTCGCCTCCATTGGCACAATTGAGCAGCTGGCGGACATCATGACAAAGGCGCTGGCGCGGGAACGCTTCTGTGAACTGCGTGCCAAGCTCGGCCTCGTCAAACTCAAGCATAAGTGCAAGGCTTAGGAGGATATTTGTTAGTTAAGCGTTGCACTGTAAATAGATAGGAATGCATGTTTTCCTTTCAGTTCTGCATGCGCATGAGCACTGATTTGTGGTCGCCGTGCACATAGGAGGTAGTGGCAGCGAGAATAGCTCACGCACGTACCTGGGCGATTGGTTCTGGACGAACATCGCGGACGTGGGGATGGACGCGTCGTGAGCGTGGTGTGCGGCCAGCCACCAAGAGCTTTGCTCTTTGTATTGCACAATAAAAAGGAGAAACGAAGATCAGAAAACGCTGCGGTTTTTGGGCAGTACCAAATGCTCTGTGTGTACTCTCGTGTTCATCGCGTTCCAAGTGTTCGTGTGTGTGCCTGAGTTGTTCTCTGTTGTTCGGCGTGTTCCAGTGTTCGCCGGCGGCGTTCATCGCTCTGCCGGGCCTGACAATGTGTAGTACTGTAGTTTAGCGATCATGTGTATTTCACCGAACAATAGGTTAATGCAGTGGATAAAAATTGATTTGTCAGATTCTACACAATACAGGAGATAATGTCGCATTCTTTTTTAATGAGGCATATCGTAGAGTATTACCAACCCTGTAGCCAAGTGCTAGATCATAAGGTTTTGAAATTTTGATAGTTGAGATAATGGATTTGGGATTATATAGAAATAACTATATCACTTTTTGAACTATATTCCTTTTTCTTAGGAAAAGATCATGCTGATTTTATGCTTTATGCATTTCTGCTGCAATAGTCTCTTGAAATTGAATAGAATTTACATAGTTTCAAATTAATCCCAAAGTATATTATTAACTTAGGGAGAAGGTGTAGACCATCAATTGTGGCGAATTTTTAGGTGGAAAAATAATCATCAAAATCGGAGTTGAAATGGAGGGATGAATGTAGAACCCCCAAAGGTTATCCGAAAGATTTACTTCCACAAAATACAAAGAGCAAGAACATTCCTTAGAATTTCTGAAAAATTGATTGATATTATTTACCTGAACTGTGAAATGTCCACAGTAGATGACAAGTGGGTCCAGGGCCAATGTCAAGGTGACTAGGCTTCTGGAACAAAGAAAAGGGAATGTTGGCCTTATATAAAACTACTACCCTGTAGCTAGCTAAAAAATAACTTATTCTGTAGCCACTTTGAGTTACGATAATTACTATGTTAATTTACAAGATTATAGTAACTTCTTACTAAGTGGTTTACTATAACGTTATGGTAAATATCCTCATGTGTTATAGTAACCAAACTATCATAAATATATATTGATATTATCGTAAATTAGTATATAAAATTATCGTAAATGGAGGTGGCTACACAATAACTTATTTTGTACCTGACTACTGAATATATATATATATATATATATATATATATATATATATATATATATATATAGGGAGAGGCTATTCAGTAGCCGGCTACAAAATAAGTTATTCTGTAGCCACCTCCATTTACTATAATTTTATATACTAATTTACCATAATGTCAATACATATTTACGATAGTTGGGTTACTATAACACATGAGGATATTTACCATAACGTTATATTAAACCACTTAGTAAGGAGTTACTATAATCTCGTAAATTAACATAGTAATTATCATAACTCAAAGTGGCTACAGAATAAGTTATTCTGTAGCCAGCTACAGGATAGTAGTTCTATATATGTATTGACATTATGGTAAATTAGTATATAAAATTATAGTAAATGGAGGTGGCTACAGAATAACTTATTTTGTAGCCGGCTACTGAATAGCCTCTCCCTATATATATATATATATATATAGCCCTTCGGGCTTGGGCCGAAACTAGACCTATTACGGCTTAGCTCTGTTTAGTCGAGGACCCATGTGAGCTTGCTAATGGAGCCCGAAAGCTAAAGTAGCGCCGGAACAGTGGGCTCTGCCCCGTTTCCTGGCTGAAAACAGTGCCACTTTTGAAAACCCAGACTCTGGACTAAAACCACTGGTAACCACTTCACCATTAGATGATATGAACTGCTAATGGTCACTTACAGTTTACTTATGGAATGAGTAGTAAGTAATACACTATGGTATATGTATGCCTTGTAAACATTCTACATACCTTACAGTTTGCCCATTCCAATAACTTGGGATACCTATGAAAGCATGCACTCATTTTATACTCCTATATATGATTGCCTAACAATCACAAACATATCGAAGGTGGGCCTCCGTTTTTCGCAGAGCGCTTCCTCTTGTTGCCTGTAGATTTCAGCTCCAGAATCTCACAATCATAGATATAGCTATAGTAAGGTTGTATCTGAGAACTCCATGCCAGGACTTCAAATCTCCCAGCAGGAAGCTCTGCATCTCCATTAATCACTTTGTGCAAGGTGATCTTGGGAACCTCCTTCTGTGAAGAGTGCCGGTACGGATTGTAGCAAACCACCTGTTCAGACCTCATCCTCCCTAAATACATATTTTTGTTCTGGTTTACAAGGTCGTATGGATGCCCACCGAACCTGAACACATGTTTCTGAAATTGCAATCTCACGAACGCTGCCAACTTGCCCCAGAAATGGATGCCAAAGCTGTCCCTCATCATACGGGCAATGATATTTGCAGCGATCATGTCGTTCAGGTTCAGCTCCGTGACAGTCTCCATGGCCAGATTGATGAACCTTGGGTGTGACGACGTGGGATCTGTGCTTCCGAATGCAAGCGTCCTGAAGAAATACCAGTACGCCTCATGTGACAGAGGCTTCAGAGTTAGAGCCTGTGTTGTTCCAAGCTTTGCGACCTTGACGGACCGACTTGTGAGTATGATCTTGCTACCCATGGGCATCCAATGTTTAGATGCAGAATACAGCCTGTTCCATACATCTTCGTCGAGGTCTATGCCTGCTACCTCCACGACAAGAAGCATTCTCCTTGTCCCATGATCTGATGACGTGCGATTTTTTGCAGATAATCCTTCTCTGAAAGCTGCTAGCCCATCATACGCAAAGTCATGGTCGCTCAAGAACACAGTTTCTGCGAAATGGTCACGGACTCTTTCATCCTTACAAACATGAGCGACTAGTGTGCTCTTTCCTACTGCGCAGGGACCGACAATTGGCAGGACCTCCGCCGGTTCTTTGACACCACCAGGAGGCTGTGTGTGCAGAAGGAAGTCGATGACATATTGTGCTTCCATCTGGCGACCAAACATGCAGTTTCCCAGCAGGAGATACATGCTGTAAGGCTGGCGGTACATACGGGGACCGTAGTTCGCCAAGAACAGGACTAGTTCATGTGCATCAACAATCATGGCGCTCAAAGTGTCAAGCACCTCCTGCATTTCTTTTGAGATCTGTACAGCTCTGCTTGTCCAACTGGAGAGACATGGATCGACTCTGGAGAAATGGGAAGAAAGCCGGTGACTCACGATCGTCGTCTGACCATTGCTGCTGGGCCTGGGCTCCTCTTTTTCAGCCTGCTGAAAGGATCTGAAGGTGTCGAGGGCGTAGTGGCCTCGGTGCACGGTGTCTGTCAGGGCGTCCAGCTGCCGGAGCATGGCCTGGTTTGTGATCCGCCGCCCCATGGCCTCGTCGATGATGACCTGCGCCCGGAGCAGGACCCTGCAGAGGCGATCCTCCACGTCGTCCAGTGCAGGAGGCTTATTGGGGCGCTTGCTCGCCAGGAAATCTATGCATCTAGTGGTTAGGTCGCCTAAGATTGCAGACAGGAAAATCTCCATTAGCGACACCATCGTAGCTTGATCTGGATTTGTGTATTTGTGCTAGCAAGCTCTATGTATGTATGCGTTTCTTTCTTGTAAGAACTCCAATGCATACTCAAGGAGGGCACAGGCATATGTATAATAAGAACACTAAGCTAGCTGACAGTGTCGATCGGTATTGACTAGCCCACTCATATGCGTGTCTGACCTTTGCGTTGGGTAGGTGTTGGACGAGTCTCGCACGCTAGCGCTGTACAATTCAAAAGTTGGGTGAGGACGAGCCATAGCTCAGTGGGCTTGCTCGCTGTGGTTTTGAGCGGCCGGTCCTGGGTGATTCCTGGAATCAAACCCAGGAGCCTCACCTCGGAGATTTATTCTCCGTTTATAATTTAGTTGTCTCTCACGCAGATGTGCCATAATGGTAAGTGACGTGCCTGCCACGCTTAGAGTCTGGTGATCTTCGAGTATCTCTCAGCTGTGTTCGTTGTCTAAGTATAGTTGTAGGTTTGTTTGTATACCGTGTGTGTGAGGTGTACGTGTGTGTGATGGTGTGTGTCTGTATCCGAACAGATACTACAGCTGTACTTAGAGATGAGAGGCCAAAAAAAAATCAAAAGTTAGGTATTTCTCCTCCCAACTTATCCACGCTTTCATGGTGAGATGACATGTTCCAGGAAGGGTCTTAGGCGATTGACCAAACATTTGGAAATTACCTTGTATATATATCTCACATTACATAGATTGATGGGTGTAAAGCATTTGGTGCTTATTTTAGCTTATTTTCGTCCCATGTCCTCCTCGTTGATGACCTTTGCTCGGAGAAGAGCCCTCTGTAGGCTTTTCCTCCATGTTCAGTGTCAGCGGCTTCGACCATTTGTTACTGATGAAATTTATGGATCGAGATATCAGCTCACCCAGGACTGCAGAAAGGAAAGTTTCCATGTGAGTTCTCTCTTTCTCCTCAGGAAGAGAACACAATAGGATGAGTTTTGATGTTTTGGAAACTCTGTATTCTATGCTTCATATCAAAGCTCCAAGGAGAGAAAGGTCGTTGGGCTCAAGAAGCAAAGGAATATAAGAACAACTAAATTGAGAGTCAATAGTCCATTCACATCTATGACTTTTGGGACTGCTTTCGTCTTCACCTGGTTACTCTGACTGACTTTTTATTTTTGTTTGAACTTGCTACCAGTTGGGATACTTCCAGAGAATCCGTACAGCCCTTGACTGTTGAATTCCAAGCCTTCGCTAAGTGAACCACCGAGACATCACCATTCATGATCTGTGTAATTAATCTGTAGACCCACCTGTGATATCAAGGTCACAAAAATCAGATTGTTAGCTTAGCAACTGATTTATATTAAGCAGTGTCCTCAGTTGCAGTTTTTAGCCAACTGGCTGAACAGGAGTTGCCTCCAGGCCAGACTTTGCACTATAAATTCCCAATGAAGGAATTAATCCCCTTGTGTTGGCTAAATCATTAACAGTAACAACTTAAATGTTATTTCAAAAGCTCGTGTAGATAACACACTTTTTTATTCCTTCTGGGTAGGTACTTTTTCTCAGCATATAACTTGTCCTCAAAGCTTGTTAACTGAATTTTTACTTAGCATATTGCAGTAGATACCTTTAAGTTGGTGTGATTTGAGCACTATGACTATGATAAGAGAAGACAATGAGATTAGAATCTCAGAGGAGCAAGTACATAAATTCTGGTTGCAGTCATTCAAGTGTACGCAAGTGATAGAATGATTATTGCCAGACTGAGCACTTTCTATTCATTGAACATGAGTTTATATAGGGGATACATGACTCTTCGTATAAGACTTATCACATTCTAGACTATTTGTATTCTAATACCCTCCTGCAGACTCAACCGGGAGATGAGCGAATGTTGAGACTGGAGCGGAAATTGATGAAGACAGCAGTTGGCAAACCCTTGGTGAATATATCAGCATATTGAAGAGACGTTGGAACATGAAGTACTCGGACAGCTCCAAGGGCCACACGCTCCCAAACAAAATGGAGATCGATCTCCACATGCTTGGTCCTTTGGTGATGAACTGGATTTGTGGACAAATACATGGCACTGATATTGTCACAATAGACAAGAGTAGCACGTGTTAAAGGACGACGAAGCTCACTCAGGAGCTGACGAATCCAACATGTCTCAGCCACAGCATTGGCAACACCCCTGTATTCAGCTTCAGCACTAGACCGCGAGACGGTGTGTTGGCGCTTGGAGGACCATGATATAAGATTATCACCAAGAAATACACAATAGCCAGAAGTGGAGCGACGTGTGTCTGGGCAGCCAGCCCAATCGGCATCTGAGTAAACCACTAGCTCATGAGATCGGCTGCGAGAAAGAGCAAGGCCGTAGGCCATAGTGCCTTTGATGTATCGCAAAATGCGTTTGATGAGAGCAAAGTGCGACTCCCTGGGATCATGCATATACAGGCAAACTTGTTGAACGGCATGAGCAATGTCCGGCCGTGTGAGAGTCAAGTATTGTAAGGCACCAGCAAGACTGCGGTATAATGTAGGGTCAGCAACTGGTGGTCCATCTTGGGAGGACAGCTTTGAATGAACCTCAAGTGGAGTTTGGCAAGGGTTGCATGATGACATGTTTGCCTTGACCAGGATTTCAGCAGCATATTTAGCTTGAGACAGAAAAAGACCTGTGGGTGACCGTTCAGCAGAAACTCCCAAGAAATAGTGAAGATTGCCAAGATTAGTCATGGCAAATTCCTGCTGAAGGGAGCCAATAATATGTTGAAGAAGATGATGGGATGAAGCTGTCAAAATGATGTCATCCACATACAGTAGAAGATATGCCATATCCGTACCATGAGTATATATGAAAAGTGAAGTATCACATTGAGAAGCCTGAAAACCAATAGAAGTAATGAACGTCTGGAAGCGACTATACCAAGCCCGCGGGGCCTGTTTAAGACCGTATAGAGCCTTGTTGAGCTTGCACACATAATTAGGACAAGAAGGGTCAACAAACCCAGGTGGTTGTTGGCAATAAACAGTCTCGTTGAGAGTACCATGTAAGAATGCATTTTTGACATCCAGTTGATGAATAGGTCAATCACTGGAGACAGCAAGTGATAATACCGTGCGAATTGTTGCAGGCTTGACCACTGGACTGAAGGTTTCATCATAATCAAGGCCGTGTTGTTGAGAGAAGCCGCGCACAACCCAACGAGCCTTGTATCTTGCCAAAGACCCATCAGCATTTAGTTTGTGACGGTATAGCCATTTGCCGGAAACAATATTAGCATGTGGAGGCGGTGGCACAAGGTCCCATGTTTGATTAGCAATGAGGGCACCATATTCCTCCTCCATGGCACGCTTCCAATTCGGATCAGAAAGAGCACCACGATATGTTTTTGGAAGCAAGCTAATATCTTTGGAAGCCGCTGCCAGATTGCAGTAAGCCTGCCCGTCTTGCTGTCGTGGCTGGCTGATGCCAGACTTGCCCTTGGTTTGCATGGCGTGCTGATTGATGGTGGGAGGGACAGGCACAATCGGCGCATTTGAGGAGCGCATAGCAGCAGGGATGACAGTGGAGGTGGTGCTGGGCAGCGCAGGAGATGGCACTAGTGGTGGTTGATCTGCAGGCACTGGTGGTGCTCCAGGAGGTTCCTGTCGGCGTGTGTATACTTGCGTAACCGGAGGTCGATAGTGCAGGCCTCCAGCAGACGTACCGGACTGGTGGCCCAGAGCCAAAGCTTGGCCCTGAAAGACAAGAGGAAGGGGTGCTGCACCTGATCCCTGCCCTTGTCGCGGTTGGCTGGAAGTCGTGCCTTGATGATGTGGAGGTACAGCAGCTGGTTGGGCAGCTAAAGGCACAACTGGACCAGCGCCTGGCGAAGCCATCGGTGGGCCAGCAGAGTTAGAAGGCACTGCTGGGAAGCCGCCGGATATCACCGGATCAACATCTGTATCATCCAAAAAATCATAGGCACTCAATGGTGCCGGTGAGTCACGTGTGAAAGGAAATTGTTGCTCATCAAAGACCACGTGACGGGAGGTGATCACTCGATTGGTGGTGAGGTCAAGGCAACGATACCCTTTATGGTTATCAGGAAAGCCAAGAAGAACACATTCTGTAGAGCGTGGTGCAAGTTTATGGGGCATAGTGGCGGAAAGATTGGGGTAACAACGACACCCAAAGACACGGAGGTGAGCGTAGGAGGGTGGTGTACCAAAAAGAGCTTGGTGTGGGGTGCGGTTTTGAAGAGTTTTGGTGGGGTGAAGGTTAAATAAATAAGTAGTAGTGCGAAGTGATTCAGCCCAATATGCCGGTGGCATAGATGCTTGAAACAACAATGTGCGCATGATGTTATTGATGGATCGAATGACACGTTCGGCTTTGCCATTTTGTTGGGATGTGTGAGGGCAAGAAAGACGAAGATGAATACCTTGTTGAAGGAAAAAAGAGCGAGCAGCATTGTTGTCGAATTCGCGACCATTGTCGCTTTGAATAAATTGGACACGACAATGGAAATGAGTGAGCACATAACTATGAAAGTTTCGCAAAGTGTTGAATGTTTCAGATTTCAGTTTAAGTGGGAAAGTCCACAAGTAATGAGTGAAATCATCCAAACACACAAGGTAGTATTTGGAACCGGATATGCTTATAACAGGAGACGTCCACAAGTCACAGTGAATTAATTCAAAAGGTTTAGATGCTCTTGACATAGAAGTAGGAAATGGCAAACGAGTGTGACGACCCAACTGACAGGCATGACACAAAGAGGTGTCATGCTCACTAGGAATTACAGAAATAGAATTATTTATTCGCAAGCGGGAGAGAACTTGGTTGCCGGGATGCCCCAATCGCCGGTGCCAAATGGTCTCCAGGGCAGCGAGCAGGACACAAGGATGTGAAGTGGACGTCGGAAGGAGTGGGTAAAGATCCCCAGAGCTATCACAGCGGTGGAGCACCGTCTTGGTTTGGAAATCCTTCACAGATAAACCAAAAGGATCAAATTCAACTGAACATGAATTATCTGTGGTAAATTTGCGAACGGAAATGAGATTAGCTATGAGTTGAGGTGACACAAGAACATTAGGAAGGTGAAAAGGACGGTGTGAATTTGGAAGTAAGGTGTAGCCAGAACAAGTAATAGGTAGACGGGTGCCATTACCAACAAGTATATTAGAATTGGAGTGAAGAGAGGGGCTGATATTGGAAAGATTACCAGAAGATGAAGAAAGATGAGAGGACGCACCCGAGTCCATATACCAGTTCGCATCGGGCTGCTGTAGAGTCATTGTGTTGAAGACATTTGCCAGAGCAGCCTGATTCCAGGAAGCCGACGGGTCCAGGGTACTGCCAAGACCGTAGGACGGGTAAGCGCTGTACAGGTAACTGGGCGGGGAAGCAACAGCACCCAATGGAGCAGCAAGATGTGCCTGTGCAGCACCCAGTGGAGCAGCCGAAAGTGGTGGACGAGGCGCCTGGAACGAGCCAGCGCCTGGGTGGGCACCGAGGATACCTTGGCCCGGCATCGACCACATTTGGAAGGAGCCGCTCCACGGATTGGACCATGGACGAGGGGCACGCCAAGAGTTGTTTCCCCGTCCTTTCCCCCTGCCACGCCCCCATGGCCGAGACGGGGGACGAGAGGATGAAGGGGCTGGTGCAGCAGGGGCAGCAGCGAGGGCCGCCATCGGTGGTGGAGCACGAGGAGGCGCAGATGCACCACGAGGCGCAGTGAAGGCAGTGGTTGAGGTGGACACCGGAAGCTCGGACTCCTCCAAGGCAAGCAGCGACTGGGCCTCAAGAAATGAGGGCAGCGGAGTCTTCGTCTTTAGGATGGAGGCCATACCACGGAGGGGCTCATTGACGCCGCGAAGAAGGGCGAGCAGCAGCATAGAGTCGTTGACGGGCTGTTCAAGATCAGTGAGCCCATCAGCGAGATCCTTAAGCCGATGTGCGAATTCAAGCACAGGAAGATCGCCCTAAGTTAGAGCACGAAACTTGGCCTCAAGAGTCATTGCTCGTGATGCCTTGTTGTCGAGGAAGAGGTTGGCTGCCTTGGTCCAGATGGTATGAGCCGAGGCGCCGTTCTCCATGATCAGCCGCATCACGCGAGGTGATGCCGAGGAGTAGATCAAGGAACGGATGGAGCAATCAACCGCCAACCAGGTAGCATCGGGGTTTTCGGGCGCTGGGGTGCCATCGATGTGGAAGGAGGCGCCAAATTTGCCAACGAGAGTTTGGAAGAGTTCACGCCAAGTTGAGTAATTGGGTGGATCAAGTTCTAGAGGAAAGGGGATATGATTTTTGACATTGATGGTGGCGAGGGCAGAAGCAATGCTTGGGGCGGGAGGTGGGGGAAGAGCAGCAACTATGGCTGCTGCCAGAGCAGCAGCAGCCTGGGTGTCATCATCGGCCATGAGAAGAGGAGCAGAGGCGCACACAGGGAAGAGAAGGTGGAGAGGAAGAGAGAGGGAGAGGATCGGTTTCTAGCTGATACCATGATAGAATGATTATTGCCAGACTGAGCACTTTCTATTCATTGAACATGAGTTTATATAGGGGATACATGACTCTTCGTATAAGACTTATCACATTCTAGACTTATCACATTCTAGACTATTTGTATTCTAATAGCAAGAAAACAGAGCAAGTAGTATACCAGATCAAACTGCTGCACAGTTACAGTACAGGTCCTTGACAGATCTGTATGCCTTTGCAATCATGTGATGTGAAATTTTTTTATTACAACTAACTCGACTCAATTTCCAACTCTTTCTGGGCCAGAGATTGGTGGGATGCCAAATCTTCTTGAACCAAAGAGACTCTGCTTGGCTTGCAACCAGTCATGCAAAACCGCCAAACATGGCCTGCTTGGTTGAACTGAAAAGATAAAACCGAAAACACAGGCTTGAAGCCCAGGCTGAGGCTGCTATCTGGATTCTGGAGTAAAACCAACAACAGGGAAGGATTCACCATATCCCATGAAAACATATGCCTCTAACTCATGTGTCATTAAGTAGATATAAGCACTTACACTTCATATATGAAAATGTTGCAAGATGAGTTTCGCTGGAATTTACATCCAAATGGAAAATTCTCGGTGAAGTCACACTATCAAGCGTTATTACATACTGATATCCCAAACATTAACAAACTCATTTGGAAAATGAAAGCCTCACTGAAAATAAAAATTTTCCTGTGGTACCTACAACGAGGAGTTATATTGACAAAGGATAACCTAGTAAAGCGCAATTGGCAAGGTAGTAAAACTTGTTGCTTTTATCACAAAGAAGAGACAATTAAGCACTTGTTCTTTGACTGCCGGTTTGCTTGTTCAATTTGGTCTTTTATTCATGTTGCGACAGGTCTTTTAAAACCCCACAATATAGGTCATATGTTCAATGGCTGGCTAAGAGGTGTCAACAAAGATGTCAAGCTTTTACTCCTGTTAGGAGGAGCTGCGACTTGTTGGTCTATTTGGCTCAGCAGAAATGATATTGTTTTCGAAAAGAAAAAATTTGTTTCTCCTATGCAGGTTATCTATTTGGTTACCCATTGGCTACGTACTTGGGCTATCCTACAAAAGCCGAATTTGCAGGATACAGTTGTAGCGGTATCATAATAGTTGACGCAGGTGGCCAAGGATTTTTTTCTACCAAGCACATGGGTGGCGGTCTAGCTTACGAATTGATAGTCACTAGATTGTACCAGGTTTCTTCTCTTTCTTTGGCTATGTGCCTCATGTTAGGCAGACGCCGGAAGTTGCCCTCTTTGGCTTTGTATCAACTCGATGTATTGCTTCTGAGGTTTTAATAAAAGCTTCCTTTATAAAAAAATGAAAATGTAGCACACTTCAGAATTGACTCTGCTCTAACTTAAGACATCCTACCCGAAAAAAGTGAATAAAATTATATATGTTCCTGCACAAACCAGGAAATGATACAACTAACAGAATGTGGCACCGTCTTTCATACAGTGCTTCCTCTTTGCACCTGTAATTTTTCGCTCCCGAATCTCACAAGCATTGACATAGCTGTAGTAGGGGGGTATCTGAGATCTCCATGCTAGGACCTCAAATTTTCCATGTTTCTTAATGCTTCCATACAGCACATCTTGGACTCTTATCTCTGGAACCTCCTCATCGGGAAAGCGGTGATACTGATGACAAATCATGAAATCTTCGGAAGGTGAAGCCATTCTTCCATGCAGTACAGGTTTGTTTTGGTTTAGAAGATCAAAAGGATGCACACCGAATTTGGAGATATGCTTCTGGATGAACCCTCTCAGGAAGATCAGCACCTTACACCAAAAGTGTATGTTAAAATTGTCCCTCAACAAATAAGAGGTGATATATGCACAATTGATTGAACGATTCTGCAGTCTGGCTATCTCCATGGCCATTTGTGCAAACCTAGGGTGCGTCTCAGGATCCATGCTTCCAAATGTAAGTGTCTTGAAGAAATACCAGTAAGCCTCAAGGGACATGTACTCCAGAGTTAGAGCTGGTGTCGTTCCAAACTTTACAATCTTGTCTGAACAGCTTGTCACTATGATTTTACTACCACTAGGAAACCTCTGTTTGGAAGCAAGGTAAAACCTATTCCATGCATCTTCACAGAGATTGCCGTATAGTTCAATAACAACTAGCAGTCTCTTGCCTTTCTTCAAGTTTGACAAACAATTTCGACGATTCATTGCACATCCCTGTCTGAAAGTTAGCTCACCATCCATAAAATCACGGTTGTGCAGCCACAAGATTTCTGAGAAATAATCACGGACTCTTTCATCCTTGCAAACATGAGCGATTAGGGTACTCTTACCGACTCTGAGTGGACCAACAACTGGCAGAACATCCAATTCTTCGGAACTATGAGGTTTTGTGTGCAAAAGGAAATTAATGACAAGTTCTGCTTCCATCTGGCGACCAAACATGCAGTTACCCAGAAGGATATGCATGCTGTAAGGCTGGCGATACAGGCGAGGGTAACTCATCAAGAACATGACCAACTCATTCAGATCAACAATCATGGAGCTCAATCTGTCAAGCGCCTCTCGCAGTTGTTCCTGAAACTGTATACTTCGACTGGAGAAATAGGGATCCTTTGCAGAAGGTACCTTGGATAGGGGCATAAACCACCTAGCAGCT
The DNA here is from genome assembly GCF_019320115.1 of Miscanthus floridulus. Classification (NCBI taxonomy): domain Eukaryota; kingdom Viridiplantae; phylum Streptophyta; class Magnoliopsida; order Poales; family Poaceae; genus Miscanthus; species Miscanthus floridulus. The sequence goes on from NC_089582.1 coordinate 7,101,523, forward strand.
GGATCATTGCCATCTTCTCCATAGTGAGGCTGGTACCTGAACGCATCAAGTGCGTAATAACCTCGGTGCATGGCATCCCTCAGCATGCCCAGCTGCAGGAGCATGGCTTGATTTGTGATTTGCCGTCCCATGGCCTCCTCAATTATGACCTGTGCTCTGACAAGAGCCCTTTGTAGGCTTTCCTCCATGTTCAGTTTCAGTGGTGTTGACCACTTGTTGATGATGAAATTTATGGATCGAGATATCAGCTCACCCAGGACTGCAGAGAGGAAAGTTTCCATTTGGGAGTTCTCTCTTGCTCCTTAGGAAGACAACGCTGCAGGAAGGGTAAGAACTAAGAAAACACAAGATGAGTATTGATGTTTCTGAAACTCACTCTGTAGTCTGTATTCTATGCTTCACATCAGAACTCAAAGGAGAAGAAGGGCATATAAGAACAATTGGGCTCAAGAAGCAAAAACATATAGAAAAATCTAAATTGAGAGAGTCAATAGTCCATTCACATGTATGACTTTTGGGACCCTTACCTTAATATTCTTATCGACTTTTTATTTAGTTGCTTACACTTTCTACGGACTGTCTACTTCGATATGTACAGCCCTTGACTGTTGAATTCTGGCCCTTTCTACTGATTTTTTATTTACTTGCTTACACTTTCATACATCACTATCTACTATGTAATTTCTCTGTAGAGAACTTATGATACGAGAGTCACAGAAATCAGATTGTTAGATTACAATCTGATGTATGCTCTGTATAACCGCTAATAACTATATTAACCAGTGTCCTCTGTTGGACTTTTTGGCTAACTGACTGAACACGAGTTGCCTCTAGGCCAGAGTTTGCACTACAAATTCCCAACTCTCTGTGTTACTCCGTATTTCAGAAGGATAGCACTTTGCAAACATTATCTGAGCAATGGAATAGCACATACTCGGACAATATCTTGATTAAATATGAAAAATGTATCTTAAATCCTTTACAATCATGAAACTGCTGCTGAAGAGTACGTACAGATTACAGAATAAGAATGACTAAAAATCAATCAATATATGCATGCCTGTCCTATGGAATTTTTTTAACTGTTCAGAGTGCGATGTTACTGTCTGATCATTGACCACATCCAGTCACCCTTTCAACAATTTCTTGTGTTTTCTTCTGTGAGTGAACAAAACATACGACTCAGTAGACACAGTTAAGACCCATTCCTAGCTAGGACTTTTAAGAATTTCTGTATGAACTGAAGTACTGAAATCATCCATGCAGAACTCATGCCCTTCATATAGGCCTGGACGTTTTGATGACTGGTGCTTACGAAAATTTAATTGAATGCTTCAGAGCTTTGAACACCTCCTAATATTGAAAATGGCACAAACTGGATGTCAGGAATTAATATTTCCTTTCTTCCTCGGTTCTCATGTTTCAGGCCATAAGATATGTGTCAGAGGAATAATCCCTGCTATTCCATTGATTGATCAAGAGTTTATAAAGGAGTTACATGACTCTTCAACTACTAAGACTCTTCATTCTAGACTATACAAATTATAGGCTATTCATATTCTAATAATATGGAATCAAACTAAAATTAAGCAAAAGTTACACAGCACATATGGAAGCGCAGAACATTAACTTCAAATGCTTGTTTTCTTGAGCAAACATATGCACACAGAAGGGAAATCACATTCATTCTAGGATTCTTTGCAAGCTACAATTCAGGAGAACACAAAGACTTGAGACAAAACATAGAGCTCTTGAGTTAAAACCAAGAACCACCGAGAAGCAACTAAGTTTCCCCTTGACTGAGAAACCTGCACATAAGCACCTTATGCACCTGAACTTGGCCCCTCACCAGTTGAGGCAACTTCCATTGCTACAGAAATACACAAATTTAGGAAATAACATCAGCTGGTTGAAACCTATTACCGCTTATTAGAAAATGGTTTCTGACCGTGCACGAAAAAACATGTTGCTGGGCAATCAAACAGGCTACCAGGTAACAGCTACCCTTTGTGTGGCATTGATATCATCTATGTTATCAGGTGACATTGAAAGATCGTATCCAAGAAATTTAAAGTGTACAAGCTCATGTAGGTAATACCATTGTTTTTGTTTTTCCACTCTCCTACTGGGTAGTTTTTACTGGGCCAGCCAACATTTAGATAAGGTTCCAGACCCCATATTCTGCTCATTACAGGTATAACAGAGGACAAAACAATTCGAGGCATATCTGCAGATTTGAAGCATGGTAGCATACCCTATGTTACACGGATACTTCACTGAAGACGCGTATCGCGTATCCGATACGTATCTGATACGGATACGTGTCCGATACGCCTAGGATACGTATCCTCCGAGTATCCGATTTTGTATTATTTTCGTTGAAATCGGATACTCCACCGGACACGTATCCTGCGTCCCGATACGGCCCAGCCCAGTAGAAGCCCACGGAGCCAACCTCAGTCCCGCACGCCAACCTCAGTCCCGCAAGCCCGCAGTCGGAATCCCCCTCACGGCTGCGCCCGCGCGTCGCGCCGCAATCCCGCTCGCCGGCCGCCAGCCGCCAGCCACCGGCGACGAGCCTCCGCCTCCGCCTCCAGGCGCCACCAGCCTCACCGCTTCCTCCGGCGAAAACCGTTCCTCTCCGGCGCGCTACCTCCGTTTCGGGTGAGTCTAGGCGCATCGCCTCCTCCCACGGCCGGATCCTTGTCGGCCCGAGTCTGCGCGATTCGTGGATCCGGTGGCCCGGGTCTGCACCGTCCACAGCAGTACAGCACCACTCCTCCCCTCCCCTTGCTTCTGCAGGCCTGCAGCGCACCCCCTCCTCCACTCCGCTAGCCGCACGGATCCTCTCCATCGGTCCGTCCTCACCTCTTCTTCCTCTCTCTCTGCAGGTCTGCGAGGTAGTGCCGGCGACGAGGCCTCTCCAATCCCTCCGGCGAGCTCCCCTTCCAAAGTGGTGAGGTAAGCCGCCGCCGTCATCTCCTCCCGCAAGCAGGTCCAGCTGAGCCGGCAAATCTTGTCGTTTCTTCTATTCTACCCTCCTTGCTTGCTGTCCTCGCTTTGGGATTTCCCTTGCTGCTCTTTCTGATTGGGGGAATCGATTCGGGGGCGTTGCAGAAGAACGTGAACGAGGCGGTGGAGGGGCTCAGGGCCAAGGGTATCACCGCGGTGGGCGCCGTCTGCCACATCTCCGACGCACAGCAGCGCAAGAGCCTCATCGAGACGGCCGTCAAGGTCAGTGTTGGGTTCTTCGGGAAGGGGGTTTCAGTCTTTCAGAAGTGTTACATTACATTGTCAGATTCCTCCTCTTGTTGCTAAGCTATCCCATCAGGCCTCCCTGCAGTCAACGTTTTGGCAAACCTTGTGGGGAGCCTAGAATTAAGTTTGGAGTACATGTGCATCACGAAATCTGGCTGTTTTGTTTTATCATAAGTTCGTAGCTTTATTGCTCCACATGTCCAGTGAGATGACGGTCCACAAGGCTCATTACAAACTCTTGGGACTTGGGAGGCTGTTAGTCCAAACAGCAGAATAACCCAGATCCCAATTCACTCCCAAATGAGTTAAACTGTGAGCACAATTATTACATGAACGAGAAACAAAGGACTAAAGGAGATATACACCCTCCAGTAAAACTAGTTGTGATCAGATGCCGCAAGATAGTGAATACTTAAGTAGTCAAGTTTTAGTAATAAATTGATTGATAGTTGGTTACTTGGTTTTTCTGTGCAAATTTTGGACTTGGAGTCTTGGAGAACTCGAGAATGGACAATTGAAGAATGGAGATGCTTCCGGAGTTCTGGTCTTTGCTTTGGCTGGTACTTGCTATTGCAAGGTAATTTACTATCACTCTTTCACAATTTTAATATGCGCTATTATCTATATTTATTAAAAAAACAGTAAAACGTATCCGCGTGTCGGGTTTCTTAGGAAATTGCCGTATCCGCGTATCCGTATCCTTCCGATACCGATACGCGTATCCGTATCCGTGCAACTTAGAGCATACCTATATAAGGGTAACCCATTTTCTTTTATTGGATCGTGATATTCCACTTTACTAACTCATCGCTCATCACATACAAGCAGAGCTACTGCGACTGGGATAAAGATATACAGGGTGAACGCGGACGAGGCAATTACCTGGAGTGTGGAAGCTGATGTAGGGAAAAATGCTGGAGAAGGCAGTATCCCTCGATACCTTTGTGACCTGGAGAGACTTCAGATCAATGGTGAAGAGCCCATCACCCGTCCTCACATAAACGACACCAACGCCATCCACAAAGCTAACCACATCAGGAAAGGCTGAAATGGCACCAGCAGGGAGCAGCGTGTCGAGCTGGACGGCTCTGGTCTGTACCCAATTCCCATGTCCACGAGACGGCGCCTCCCTCGCCCACAGGTAGATCGTGGACTTGCCTGCCGTGGCGAGTCCCAGACGACCATCATCCCTAGCGGCGAGCACAACGCGCTGCCAGTCGAAGCGTGGCGGCGGCAGGCGCACCACCGCCATCTCCCGCGTGCGCAAATCGAACTCCAGGGCCGCCGCCCCCGTCTGGAACGCGAAGTAGAGCGCGTTCCCCGCGAGCGCGCTGGGCGCGAAGTCGACGTTGTCGTCGGGGTGCCGAGCGGACGCGGGCGCGCTCCAGGTCCCCGTCTCCGACGAGTAGACGTGGGCGAACATCTCCGCGTGGTTGGTGCCCACCACGACGACGAGGAAGTGGCCACCGCCGCCGCCGGAGCAGTCGAGGTGGTCGCAGGCGGCGGCGGCGGCGGCGGAGCAGAGCACCGCGGCGTTCCAGCTGTAGGGGTAGTGGGGCGACCAGGGGAGGCGGGGCAGGTCCGTGCGGCGGCCCGCGGCGGGGTCCCAGACAGCGAGCTCGCAGTCGACGGGCGCGTCGTGGCCGGTGTCCCGGCGCAGAAGGGCGCGGCCGTGCCGGGCGTCGAGCGCGCGCCAGCCGCCGAAGAGGGGTGCGGGGCGGAAGGTGGAGGAGGGCACGAAGTGGGTGCCCGCGCCGGCGCTGGAGAGGAAGCCCAGCATCGGGGGCGAGGGAGACCCCCCGCGGTGGAGGTGGAGGTCGCGGTAGCGGCGGCGGAACCGCGGGCCCGTGACGATGCGGCGCCAGCGCCTGCAGACGAGCGCGGCCCGGACGAGGCTCGCCGGGTCGGCAGGTGGGAAGCGCAGCAGGACCTCCTCCACCAGCTCCTCCATCAGCGCACTCGCCGGCGGTGGCGGATCTGCTTCCATGGTGGATGATGATTAGTGGTTGGCCGGGTGGGCGCGAGCAGCGAAGGCCGGCGGAGCAGGTGTAGAAGAGGAGGGAGTGGGAGGAGCTGCTCTATCTGCTTTTGCCTTGACCCGGAGAGTGGAGAGGCGTGCGTGGGACCTATGGGGTCCAGGTGGGGCCATGGGAGCAGAGAGATAGAGACTTGGTCGTCAGATTCAGCTAATTTTCCCCACAACCGAGCATGCTGAATATTCTGCTAAGTGCCTGGTAATAATGGATTCACTAGTTAAGGTTTCTATGGTCAGCAAATGAACATCACTTTCCTGTACTTCAATATGGAATATTGATCCATAGGACCAAGTCTCTATTTGACACAATATAAGAAACTTATGATTTTTCTAAGGTAAAAAGCGCAGGTAAATGATTCATATACTGCTGAAAATTTTGTTTAATTTTTGAACATTTAACGACCTCAAATGAAAAAACTAAAAACCAGAAAGATGTAGATATCGTGGAGAGCTACAATTTTTATATAAAAATCATCTTCATCCGAGATCGTATGGAAACGATACAATTTTTCTAAGGCTGAACTTCTAGTGGGCCAAAAACGGCATAAACCGAATTTCAAAAATAGGATATTCTGAATAAAAAGTGAAAAGTAGAAAACGGTCAGGAAAAAACACTTAAATCGTTTCAATTCCATTTTCGAATTTGGTATTCCGTATTTCGTACCGAATTTGAATTTGTCCAAAAATACGAATTCAAGCAGGTGAAATGTAGAAAACGATACGGGATGGTACGGGATATATTCCGGCCGTTTTCATCCCTACTTAGGTAGACGTCTTCCACGGTTCCATATAGCATAGGCAAGGTATTGGAGCACTTAGCCACACATGTCGATTCTGAAGCATCAGAAAGAGAAAACCAGGGTAGGTTCACCAGTGATCCAACACTTTTGCTGTTCTGGACTGTTTGAATTGCAACAAGGTTTTGGTAGCAGTCTTTCAATAAGCTGAAACCAAGAGGTTGGGAGGAAATTGGCAATTGTTTCATTCAATGCCTATACACAGTGTGTCAGTATCAGGTTCAGGATCCATCTGGAGTAAAACCTATGGCAAGGAACTCTACCATGTCCCATCTCCCATGGAAATATATGCCTCAGCGTCATCAGTTATTATGTAGATAAGCACTTATATTTCTTTTTTTTTCTCGAATACGCAAGGGCATTGCGTATCATTGTATTAAGAAGATAGAAGTTTAAAATACAAGAGAGACCGCTCCCAGCCCGACGGTTACCTCAAAGGGACTACATTTTGACTATGACAACCTTGGGATCCATTGGATCAACCTAGACTACGATCTAGCAAAGGTGCCAGACCGCGCTGCTCCACCAGTCATCGCCCTGGATACTGTGAACAGCTCATCAAGCGCCTCGACGTTTGCTTCCGATAGGGTGCCCTAGAAGCAGGCCCGGTCCTATCAATTTATAGACCTGGAGCGAAGCCTGGGAGATGGGCCCTTCATTATAATTATAATAATATGCATAAAAATTCTATCCATCTTTTTTTTTCTTTTTCCACTTCTATATAAATGCGTGCCTTTTGTCAACACGAGTGCACTGGAATTTTAGAAATACTAGATTCAGTTTAACGTTAAAATAAAAATGAGTGTTAGTAAATTACCAAGTATTTTTTTGGCGAGAGACAAGTGGAGAACAGGGATAATAATTATTCACTGCCCTGCACCATCAGGAATTCCCCAATCCCAAATTAGATCTGAGTCTTATATTCTAAAGAATAACGACAGGGGGCAAAGGCAATTAAGCAAATTAAACATTGATTAAACAATCAACAATGGGCTTAGGGAACAGGGGCAATTGGGCACGGCACTTTACCTGAACACGTCTGGACGCAAGGACGTCTCGTATAGTCGTAGTGTCGTACTCGCTTGGCTGGGAACGGAGTTATGGAGCGAGCAAGCGGAGTAGCCAGTGCGCTGCGCACGGCCGATCGGCGACGGTGACGCCGGACGGCAGACGTGAAGGCGCGCCGCGATAAAACCACGAAGGAGAGCGGCCGCGACGGAAGGAAAATCGATAGACTCTTTCTTACGTGCCTGGTATTTCGTATGGGCCATATATATATATATTTTCTATTGCACCAGAGTATTGCCAACTAGCTTACATACTTGAGATTGGGCCCCTAAGCTTCAAGGGCCCTGTGCGTGGGCACAGCTCGAACCCCCCCAGGGCCGGGCCTGCCTGAAAGTACGAATCATACGAACGCTTGCCTATAGAGGAGATCAGTGCTGAAGCTGCTAGGATCCCCATCTTCTTCATGAGAAGTACTTCGCCGCGTTTGGATGCCGGGATGTGGTCCATCTGCTAAGCAGCAATCCGTCTGCTCCTAATGGGCAGTGGTCCGCTTTGGTGCCGGCTTCTGCTTGGGCAGGGAGTTGATGAGAGGTGGCTGTCTCATTACCTGGCCTCCCTCGGTGTGGGCGTGACCTCAGCGGTCAGCTGGTCGGTTGCCTGAACGACACCCGTTGCCGTGCCATCGGCCGCCTCAGCTTGTGGTCCGGCATCCATGCACTGGACCGAAAGCACAGCCGTGGTGTGTGCCTTCGATGGTGAGGACGGTGGGACCTCCGTCCCCTCCTGGTCGCCAGATGCACCCGCATGATCAACCTGTCCCGTCGTGGTTGGCTCTGCATCACCGGTCCCCCCATGCCCCAGGGACGGACGCTCGACCTTACCACTGCCTGGAACGCCGGAGGGAGGGGTTGTTGCGCCGCGGGGACCGCTGAGAAGCCCTGCCTCCAGAACCATCTAATCTGAGGCCGGCTGCCCTCCAGCGATCGCCTCGCCAATAGAGGTTGGGTCTTGCTCAAATCTGGGCGGTACCAGCAGTCTGTGAACATAGGTGGCGATGTTCTAGGCTGCTCCGTTGTGCCACGATGACCGCTAAGTAGTCCTACCTCAAGGACCATCGAATCTGAGGCAGGCTGTCTTCCCACGATCAACTCCAATGGACATATGAAAATGTAGCAGTACAGTCTGATGATGTTGTAACTGTAACCTGTGACACTTTACAGGTTTTATTTACACTGCCCTGTGTGGCTGTGCTGTAACTTGTGGCATCCTAACCCCCCCCCCCCCCCCCCCCCCCCCCACCCCAAAAAAAAACTATGTTCCTACATGAGACAGGTAATTACAAAATTAACAAAATGTGGCTCCATCTTTCATAGAACGCTTCCTCTTGGCACTTGTAGTCTTTCGCTCTTGAATCTCATAAGTACAGCCAATGACAATGAGTTCATCACATGATACAAGTATTTATAGATTACAATCAAGTGACTTATCGTTTCAACTTCTAAAGTGATTCATATTCTAATATTGAGGTTGCTATCTGGGGTGACAATGAGTTCATCACATCCCTTGGAAAATTGCCTCAGCATCATACATATGAAAATTCAGCTAGAATTCGACGATGTTGTAACCTGTGACATCTTATTTATTGTACATTTTGACTGTAATGTAAATTATGGCATCAGACCCAAAAATAGCAAATAAAAATAAGTTCCTGAATATAGGCATATGATGACAAGATTAACAAAATGTGACTCCATCTTTCATAGAACGCTTCCTCTTGGCACCTGTAGCCTTTCGCTCTCGAATCTCACAAAGATAGCTATAGTACGGTGGTATCTGAGATCTCCATAATAGGACCTCAAATTTCCCATGAAGTTTAATGCTTCCATACAGGATATCTTGGACTCTTATCTCTGGAACCTCCTCTTGGGAAGAGTGCTGATACTGACGACAAAGCATAAAATCTTCAGAAGGTGCAGTCATTCTTCCAATCTGTACATATCTGTTTTGGTCGAAAAGTTCATATGGATGCACGCCGAATTTGGAGACATGCTTCCGGATGATCCCTCTCCAGAAGTTCAGAACCTTGGACAGTTGTGCAAGTCTTGGGTGTGTCTCTGGATCCATGCTTCCAAATGCTTCATGTGATAGGTGCTTTAGAGTTAGAGCCTGTGCTGTTCCAAATTTTGCAACTCTGTCTAAACGGCTTGTGACTATGATTTTACTTCCGCAACAAAAGCTCCGTTTGGAAGCAAGATAGAACCTACTCCAAGCATCTTCATAGAGATTTCTAGATAGTTCTATAACAACTAGCAATCTCTTTCCTTTGTTTGAGTTTGACACTTGATTTTGATGTTTCATTACACATCCTTCTCTGCAAGCTAGCTCATCATGATCGGGATTAGCTGGATCATAAGTCTCATCATCACTATCACGCGTGTCGATATAATCATCATGATCGAGAATGTCGTCATCACTGTCATTGCCTAAATGTAATCGCTGAAGTAATTCTAAGTCCTTCACATTTTGAACCTCGTCTCCAGCGTCCTCGTCAGCAACCCTTTCATTGTCTACTTCCATTCAGACGCGTGTTTGCACATTTGCTGCAGGGACACCAAGTGACACTAGCTCCTTTAACCCTTGCAAATGCCTGCTCCAAGAAAGCATCGGTCTTGTCAATCCATTCTTCGGTCCACGAACTCTGACTAAAGCAGCCCGTGTACATCCACTCACGGTCATCCATCCTCTAGCATATCAGCGAGTAATATAAAAAATCACGTTGCATCTACATGTTCCTATACTATCTAATAGGTGAAGATAGATCATAATCCCACCCGAGGATGTATAGATGGGGTTGGTTTCCATCTCTACTCCGATCTGAGACAGAATTTTGGCAGCATCTCCCCGCTGTTCTCCAAATACAGGTCCTGGAAGGGAGATTGTGTATCCGGAGAACAACAGGGAGATGCTGTCGAAACTCTATCACGGATCGGAGTAGAGCATGGAAACTAACCGCATCTACACATCCTCGGGCTGTCCAAAAAACGTGGACAATTCGAAACAGATACGGTTATAGATATGCAAAGATCTGCATATTTCCAACCGTATCTCTTTCGAACGGGAGACGTCTAGCTAGGTTACGTGATATACGAACATGATATGGAAAGAGGGGTGTAGGATGCCTCACCTTGCTGTCTTGCAAAGTGACGAGTCGAGGATGGTGGGGAATGATCCTTGCAATAGCCTTTCCTGCAACAAACAAACATAATAGTGTCAATTGTAAATTTCAGCTATTGGACGAAAACAACGGTCTACACGAACTAACTTCTGCTATATATATTGGTCATACGTACTAATATGCAGATTGGTTGATCAGCAGCTCTACAGTAACTAAAACTGAGAGCTCCTGCACAATCTACAGACCAAGATATTATCCCATGAATTATCTTTTTTCCTTAGTGTTCTATGGAATAAACATCCCCAGAGTCAGAGGGGTTTAAAGCAGTTTACAGTTCAGCATTATAGTCACTACATGTTCTTCACCCAACAAAAGTTCATATTTATCTCTCCCAGAAAGCAAATAAAGGATCATAGCTCCTCAGCTGAGCAATACAACTGACTCTAGCCACGGCAATGCAGTAGAATTTCACTGCTCGGAGCCCAGTGCATTTCATCATCCACAACCAGATCAATTGAAACTAGGCTCTAAATACAAAAGCGTAAGAAAAGGTGATCGATCTCATCTGTGGCCCTCAGGAATCATGCTTTTGATATTCATCAAGGAAGAAAATCTCAGATCTCAAAGATTGTGCCATCATGGGGCTCACACAACCGGATCGAGCACAAAAAACAAAACAAAACAAAACAAAACAAAAATAAACGAACAGAAATCTGGAAGAACTTTTTTGCCGGCAAATTTGGGAGAATGTTATTCGCTGCGCCTCACGGTGGTCAGTAGGTGAAGCGACTCAAGATCGCCGGAAATCTCGCCCCACTGGAAAATTCGAGCCCCGGAGAGAAATATCTGAGGGATCGACTCATCAAGGGGCTCGAGTCTCGTTGGATTTCTCATCACGGAATCAAGCACCAATCAAACACGAAAATTCTGTTTTCCCTGGAAGCCACATTACCAGCTCTTCCGGAAAAAACAGAGAACACAAATGAATCAACGATCATGTTTTTCCTTAATCAAAAGGGAAGGATAGCGGACAACTACTATAATATGTCCAGTACTGCAACGACTTTAGTGACTAGTTTGGCAGCCCCTGCACTGCCAAAGCTGGCTGGAACCTTTTGCAAACAAGACAATCAGCAATGCAATGCAATGATATGGGTGCAGCTGACTGAAGTGGTATTTTTCATTGTTATCAACTGTAATTGATTTTGAAAAAGACCGATGAACATACAGAAAGCTAAATGTACAGAACTACAGAGCTACAAATCCTGCTGATCATTTCGAAATAGCTAGGAACATTCAAATCAAAGGAGATCAATGAATAATGCAGAATCGCATGCTGAAATGAAAATAGATCAGATCCGAATACAAATTCATAAAGCATAAAGGGAAGAGAAGGGGTAGGCATACCTGTTGGGTGGCCCACGAAGACCTCAAGAAGGGCCCACGAAGACCTACTGCCCTGCTGGCTTACTGCCGAAGAAGACGCCGGGGGCCGACGCACCGTGCGAGAGGTGGCACTGGAGCCGGTGCCTCCGGACGGCGGCAGGGTCGCTCCACGAGGAAGGGGCGGCGGCGGGGTCGCTCGGCGAGGGGCGGATGTCGTCGGGGTCCGTCAGCGAGAGGGTGGACGGCGGCGGGGTTGCTCGGCGAGGGGCGGACGGTGGCGGGGTCGCCCGGAGAGGGGCGGGCGGCGGTGGGGTCGCCCGGTGAGGGGTGAACGGCGGCGGGGTTGCTCGGCGAGGGGCGGGCGGCGCCGTGGGCGGGGCGGGGCGCCGAGGGCAGGCGACGCTGGGGGCGGGGCAGCGATGCCGCACCGGTGGCGGGGCGCGGTGGAGCGCGGCGGGACGCGGTGGGGCGGGGGTTGGCGGCGTGCGGTGCGGCGCGGTGTGGTGTGTTGTGTGCACGAGGGTGAGCGCCGGGGGTGCTAACCGCTGGGGGCATATAAAGGAGTATGTCGAGTGCCAAGATCTGGGGCACTCGGCATTATTTTTTTTAATTTTTATTACGGCCCGATACTGTGCAGTGGGGCCGGTCGACGAAGTTGCCGAGTGTCCCCTATATGACACTCGACAACTATTCTTTTCGCCGAGTGTCAGATACAAAACACTCGGCAAAATAAATCGATATTTCATGCTCCACCGTCCTCCTTCTTCATAGCGTGTTCTACTAAATTTGTTACGATGTAATTTAAAAATACCTTGTCAAATTCACTCAACAATGCATATTTGATTTTTTACGAATATTAATCCATTATTTCATGTTATAGCTCAAATTCAATATATATCAATTAAAATTCTATAATTGCAGTTAATAAATTAAAATTATCAAAAGGATCTGAAAAATTACCAAAATTTGGCGTGAACCAATCTATGTTGTCTATTGTCTATACAAAAAGTTTTGAAGTCAAACCCCAATTCGACCGTCACTTTGACTCCAAATCTTACTGGATCCTTCTAAGCGCTACGATTCTTCTGAGATGCTTCTGTTTATAAAGGTCGTACGTGACAAATTGTGCGAAACCTTCTCAATTTTTTTTCATAGTCTCCACGTATGATATCAGGAGATCTTGACAAATCTCGTCATTTTCAGACTTCGTTTGTTTTTTTTAGAATTTAAAAACCATTCGGCCACATGTTCGTGGTCGTGTTTCCTGAATAAAATGTTCGAAAATTCTTTTTTCATTTCCCGAGTAAGGCCCCAAAATGGACTCAATAACATGAATATGATTTCTCCACTCAATTTATTCCATTATTTGTATCACTTGCAGTTCAAATTTGACTTAAACCAAAAAAATCCTCTAAATGCAATAAATTACTTAAATATAGCAAACAGATGGAGAAATATACCAAATTTTAACATGTAGTACCACATGTTGTATGTGGAGAGTAGAAAAAGTTTGGAGGGCAGGAGAGAAAAAAATTATTATTTTGCTGAGTGCCACTAAAAACACTCGGCAAAAACATTACTTTACCGAGTGTAAACAAAAAACACTCGGCAAAAATATTAGTTTGCCGAGTGTCAAGCAAAAACACACGGCATACCTTGTCTTTGCCGAGTGTCTCTAACGGACACTCGGCAAAGTTCTAACGGCAGGGTGGCGCACCCAACGGATGTCAGATGGCCGCCGCACGCCCAACACACGTGACTCCATTTTGCCGAGTGTCCGTGTTTGCCGAGAGTTTTTTTGTATTTTGCCGAGTGTTTTATATTAGGCACTCGGCAAAGTTGACTTTTGCCGAGTGCTATATGTTTGCCGAGTGCCCGATGGAATGTACTTGGTAAACCCTCAGGCACTCGACAATTCTACTGTTTTCGGTAGTGATGCTTTACAGAGGGTACCTTGGATAGGGACATAAATCGACTCACAACTTGATCACTTTCATCCTCTCCATAGTGAGGCTGGTACCTGAAGGCGTCGAGTGTGTAATAGCCTCGGTGCATGGCGTCTCTCAGCATGCCCAACTGCTGGATCATGGCTTGATTAGTGATGTGCCGCACCGTGGCCTCCTCGTCGATGGCCTGTGCTCGGAGAAGAGTCCTCTGGAGGCTTTCCTCCATGGCCAGTGCCGGCGGCTTAGAGAACTTGTCGATGATGAAATTCATGGATCTAGTCATCAATTCACCCAAGGCTGCAGAAAGGAAACTTTCCATGTGAGTCCTCTCTTTCTTCTCAGGAAGAGAACACAGAAGGATGGGTAAGAAAACACAAGGTGAGTCTTGATGTTTCTGAAACTATGTAAGCTATGCTTCACATCAAAGCTCCAAGGAGAGAAAGGGCGTTGGACTCAAGAAGCAAAGACATACAAAGAGTCAATAGTCCATTCACATGTATGACTTTTGGGACTGCTGATGTATGACCTTTAGGACTGCTTTTGCCTTCACATGGTTATTCTGATTGACATTTTATTTTTCTTTGAACTTGCTACCTGTTGGATACTTCCATAGAATACGTACAGCCCTTGACTGTTGAATTCCAAGCCTTCGCTAAGTGAACCACTGAGCCATCACCATCTATGATCTGTGTAATTACTTTGTAGACCACCTATGATATCAAGGTCACAAAAATCAGATTGTTAGCTTAGCAACTGATATACTGTAGTTACAAAGGACCAATGAGATTAGAATCTCAGCGGACCAAGTACAAAAATTCCGAATGCATTCATTCAAGTGTACACAAGAAAACAGAGCAAGCAGTATACCGGATCAAACTGCTGCACTGTACAATAGCTCATGTAGAAAACACTTTTTCAATTCCTTTGCTGCTCAGTAATTTTACTGGCCCAGCCTAAAGTTAGATGAGTTCCAAGATCCATTGTCCGTCAATGTTACAGGAACACTGATAGGATGCCCTACCGGTGTTGCTGCGCAGGTTATAGGGGTGGAAGAGGGGGAGGACGTGGTTTGTACTCTCGATGTCGGCGAGGGGCCGTGGCGGCTGCTGCTACAACCCTAGAGTTCCGTAGCGCTACAGTAACGCAGGTACTATTCACACGAGGGAGAGGGCAGGGACGGCTGGCTCCCAAGGGAAGCCAGCAACTTAATTGTTGCTTTCTGCTTAATTCCAATTATCCCCGATTACAAGTATTTATCCTTCCTTATAGATGCTATAATTAAGGAACTATATCTATCTCTAAGAAAATACCAAATAAGCGATAAATTGGGCCTCTAAGCCCTTAACAAACTGGCCCCCTAGCCACTATTGGGCCTGCGACTGGCATAGGGGATGCCGGTCATAACATCTCTCCCCGCCTGCGCAAACAACTCGTCCTCGAGTTGGAAGTCGGGGAAGTGCTCACGGAACTCGTCGAGAGGCTCCCAAGTAGCATCCTCGTTCGGAAGGCCGCGCCACTTGATCAACACGCGCCAGACACCGCGGCGTTGCTACACCTGCAGTGCCCGCTCTGGTCCCGGCAGAACGCGACCATCGAGGACCGGCGGAAGGGAAGCTGGAACAGTCGGCGGATCTCCGTGGTGCCGCTTCAGCAGCCCCACGTGGAAGACGTCGTGGACTCGGGCGCCCTCCAGCAGCTGCAGGCGGTAGGCGACGCGTCCAATGCGCTCCAACACCTGAAATGGTCCGGCGTAGTGAGGCCCAAGCTTGTGTCTGGCATGGGGGGCCAGGGACTGCGCTGTTCTGTGTAACAGCCGCAGCCAGACCCAATCGTCGATGACGAACTCCAAGTCGCTGTGGTTGGCGTCGTAGTACTTCTTGGACAGCTGCTGCGCCTGCAGGAGGCGCTGGCGCACCTCGGCGAGGATCTCATCACGGCTGGCTTGTACGGCAGGATGGGCGGCGGGGGATGGCCATAGAACACCTCGAACGGAGTGGCGCGCAGGGCGGTGTGGTAGGAGGTGTTGTAGCAGTACTCCACCCAAGCGAGCCAGTCCACCCACGCACGCGGGCGGTCACCGGTAACACACAGCAAGTACATGGCAATCACCTTGTTCACCACCTCGGACTGACCGTCAGTCTACGGGTGGAAAGCCGTGCTCATGCGCAGCTTGACGCCGGCCATCCGGAAAGAGGTCGCGCCAGACATGGCCGGTGAACACCGGATCCTGGTCGCTGACGATGGAGGAGGGAAACTTGTGGAGCCGGACGATGCCGTCGAAGAAGGCGCGAGCGACGGAGGTGGCGGTGTAGGGGTGGCCGAGCGCGATGAAGTGCACGTACTTGGAGAAGCGGTCGACCACCATGAGTACGATGGACTTGCCGCCCACCTTCAGGAGGCCCTCGATGAAGTCCATGGAGATATCCGCCCATACCTGGGATGGAACCTCCAGCAGCTGCAGCAGTCCCACTAGCTGCAGTGTCTCCGTCTTGTTGCGCTGACAGGTACTGTAGGTCCGCACCCAGTCCTGCACCAGCGTAGGCGGTGGAGGGTCTTCTGAACGCCCTCATGCCTGGCCGAGTGTGCCAAAAGGAGCGCCTAATGGCGCAGGTCGCTGTGGTCGGGGATGAAGAGGCGACTACCATGCAGGAGCAGCCTCAAGGCGCCGAAAGTTAGATGAGTTCCAAGATCCATTGTCTGTCAATGTTACAGGAACACATTTTGCATATAACACTTTAAAATTTAAAATTCAAAAGCTTGTTAGCTGTAGTTTTACTTAGCATATTGCAGTAGATACCTTTAAGTTGGTGTGATTTGAGAACACTCTGACTACGATAAGAGAAGACAATGAGATTAGAATCTCCGAGGACCAAGTACAAAAATTTCGAATGCATTCATTCAAGTGTACAAATTTTGTATACTATGCAATCTTGAGATGCGGAAAAAAAATCATTACAACTAACTCCAGCCAATTTCCAACTCTTTCTGGGCCAGAGATTGGTGGGATGCCAAACTTCTTGAACCAAGTCGACTCTGCTTGGCATGCAACAGGGCACTGATAAGTTGTTCCATCTCCATAAGGCAACCAGTCATGCAAACTACCAAACATGACTGAGGTTCTATTGACAGGATGGCCTGCTGGGTTGAACTGAAAAGATAAAGCCGAGAAGACAGGCTTGAAGGTTGAAGCCCAGGCTGAGTCTGCTTTCTGGAGTAAAGCCAACAATAGGGAAAGATTCACCATATCCCATGAAAATATATGCCTCCAACTCATGTGTCATTATGTAGATAAGCACTTGCACTTCAGATATGAAAATCCAGCACACTTCAGAATTGACTCTGCTGTCACTTATGACATCCTACCCACAAAAAGTGAATAAAATTATATAACAAAACCAGAAAAGGTCAAAATTAACAGAGTGTAGCTCCATCTTTCGTAGAGTGCTTCCTCTTCACACCTGTAATTTTTCGCTTTCGAATCTCACAAGCATTGACATAGCTGTAGTAGGGGGGCAGCTGGGATCTCCATACTAGGACCTCAAATTTTCCATGTCTCTTAATGCTTCCAAACAACAAATCTTGGATTCTTATCTCCGGAACCTCCTCTTGTGGAGAACGGTGATACTGATGACAAATCATGAAATCTTCGGAAGGTGTAGCCATTCTTCCATGCTGTACAGGTCTGTTTTGATACAGAAGATCAAACGGATGCACGCCGAATTCAGAGACATGCTTCTGGATGGCCCCTCTCAAGAAGCTCAAAACCTTGCGCCAAAAGTGTATGTTAAAATTGTCCCTCAACAAATAAGACATGATGTATGCACCATGGAATGAACCATACTGCAATCTAGCTATCTCCATGGCAAGTTGTGCAAGACTTGGGTGCTTCTCAGGGTCCATGCATCCAAATGTAAGTGTCTTGAAGAAATACCAATATGCCTCCTTGGAAAGAAACTTCAGAGTTAGAGCCGGTGTTGTTCCAAACTTTACAATCTTGTTTGAACGGCTTGCGACTATGATTTTACTACCACTAGAAAAGCTTCCTCTGGAACCAAGATACAACCTATTCCATGCCTCTTCGCTGAGATTTCCAGATAGTTCAATGACAACAAGAAATCTCTTGCCTCTGTTCGAGTTTGGCATACAATTTTGATGGTTCATTACACATCCTTGTCTGCAAACTAGCTCATCATTTGTAAAATCGAACTCACACAACCACAAGATTTCTGAGAAATAATCACGGACTC
Source organism: Miscanthus floridulus (assembly GCF_019320115.1). Lineage (NCBI taxonomy): Eukaryota > Viridiplantae > Streptophyta > Magnoliopsida > Poales > Poaceae > Miscanthus > Miscanthus floridulus. The sequence continues at coordinate 7,119,375 of NC_089582.1, forward strand.
TTTCGTCCTTGCAAACATGAGCGACTAGGGTACTCTTGCCGACTCTGGGTGGACCAACAATTGGCATGACCTCCAAATCTTGAGAACAATGAGGGTGTGTGTGCAACAGGAATTTAATAACTAGTTCTGCTTCCATCTGGCGACCAAACATGCAGTTACCAAGTAGGATATGCATGCTGCAAGGTTGGCGATACAGACGAGGGTAGCTCATCATGAAAATGACTGACTCATTCAGATCAAACATCATGGACCTCAATCTGTCAAGTGCATCTTCTAGTTGCACCTGGGACTGTGCAGTTCGACTGAAGAAATAGGGATCCTTTGGAGAGGGTACCTTGGATAGGGACATAAAGCCCCTAATAGCTGGATCATTGCCCTCCTCTCCGTAGTGAGGCTGGTACCTGAAGGCATCGAGTGCGTAATAGCCTCGGTGCATGGCATCTCTCAGCATGCCCAGCTGCTGGATCAAGGCTTGATTTGTGATGTGCCGTCCCATGGCCTCCTCATCGATGACCTGTGCTCGGAGAAGAGCCCTTTGTAGGCTATCCTCCATGGCCATTGCGGGCCGCTTCAAGCACTTGTTGATGATGAAGTTTATGGGTCGAGTCATCAGCTCTCGCAGGACTGTAGGAAGGAAATCTTCCATGTGAGTTCTCCCTTCCTGCTCAGGAAGACGAGGCAGGAAAACACGAGGTGAGTTTTGATGTTTCTGAAACTCTGTATTCTCTGCTTCACGTCAAAGCTCAAGTTAGAAAGGGCCTGTAAGAACGATTGAGCTCAAGAAGCAAAGACATATAAGAGTAACTAAATTCAAAGAGAGTCAAAAGTCCATTCACATGTATGACCTTTGGGATTGCTTTCGTCTTCACCTGGTTATTCTGATTTGACTTTTTATTTCTCTGTTTACACTTCCAGAGAATACATACAGCCCTTGACTGTTGAATTCCAATCCTTCGCTAAGTGAATCACTGAGACATCAACATCCATGATCTATGTAATTTCTCTGTAGAGTACCTATGATATCAAGGTCACAAAAATAAGATTGTTAGCTTAGCAACTGGTATACTGTAGTTCTGTATACCAGCTAAGAACTATATTAATCAGTGTCCTCTGTTCCACTTTTTAACCAACTGACTGAACAGGAGTTGCCTTCAGACCAGATTTTGCACTATAAATTCCCGATGAAGCAATTGACCTTCTTGTGTTGGCTAATATCGCTAACAGTAGAAACTTAAATGCTATTTCAAAAGCTTGTGTAGACAACACAATTTTTTAGTTCCTTTCCTGCCTAAATTTAGATGAGTTTCAAGATCCCACCATATGTCAATGTCACAGGGACACTTGCATACAACACTTTAAAATTGAAACTTCTAAGCTGTAGTTTTAATTAGCATATTGCAGATACCAAGTTGGAGTGATTGGAGCACCTGCTGACCATCCAAAAAGAAGACAATTTGAATATCAGATGACTGCTGCACTTTAGAGTACATGTACAAAGATTTGTGTACATATACAGCTCATAATGTGAAACAATTCAGTAGACATTACTGATAGTTAAGCCTAGCTGCTTGTATCTTACTTTCCTGTTTTTACTATTCACTGTCCAAGTGTTTTCAGGTGGCTTAGCACCCAAGTTTGGTATCTGCTTTATGCAGCAGAATATGCTAGAGTAGGTAAGAGTAGGAAAAGACACTTTGCTATATAAGCAGTGGCAGACCATCTTGTATTCCAAGTCTTGTAATTTTCAGTTTCAATCCAAGCGGCCTAGTGGCCAAGCTGCCCCTGGGCTTAGCCCAAATCTGAGATCCATTTTGTTCATGTCTGGGCAACAATTACAACTGACTCCAATCTATTTCCAACTCTTTGCGGGCCAGATATTGGTGGGAAGCCCAACCTTCTTGAGAGCTTCTTCTTTACTTGCTAGAGGGAGATGATAAGTTGTTCCATCTCCGTAGGGCAACAGTCAGGCAAACCACCAAGCATGACCATGAGGCTCTGTTGACAATGGCCTGCTGGGTTGAAGTGAAAACAGAATGACAAAAAATACAAGTTCAGTTCCAAGCTGAGGGTGCTATCTGTGGTGAAACCAATGACAAGGAAGGATTCACCATATTTCATGAAAATCTGACTCTGGCTCATACGTTATTATGCATATAAGCACTTATACTTCACATGTGAAAATGTAGCAGTACAGTTTGGCAGTGTTGTAACCTATCACACTTTGCATGATTTATGTTTTTAATGTGCTCTAACTTGAGACATCCCAACGAAAAAACAAAAAGAAAGGAACAAAAACATGTCCATACATGAACCAGGAAATGACAAAATTAACAGAATGTGGGTCCATCTTTCATCCAGTGCTTCCTCTTTGCACCTGTAATTTTTCGCTCTCGAATCTCACAAACATTGACATAGCTGTAGTAGGGGGGTATCTGAGATCTCCATACTAGGACCTCAAATTTTCCTTGTTTCTTAATGCTTCCATACATCACATCTTGGATTCTTATCTCTGGAACCTCCTCTTCAGTTGAGCGGTGATACTGATGACAAATCATGAAATCTTCAGAAGGTGCAGCCATTCTTCGAAGCTGTACAGGTTTGTTTTGGTTTAGAAGATCAAATGGATGCACGCCGAATTTGGAGACATACGTCTGGATGAACCCTCTCATGAAGCTCAGAACCTTACACCAAAAGTGTATGCTAAAATTGTCCTTCAACAAACAAGAGATGATATATGCACTATTAATTGAACGATGCTGCAGTCTAGCTATCTCCATGGCCAGTTGTGCAAGCCTAGGGTGCATCTTGGGATCCATGCTTCCAAATGTAAGTGTCTTGAAGAAATACCAGTAAGCCTCAGGGGACAGGTACTTCAGAGTTAGAGCTGGTGTTGTTCCAAACTTTACAATCATGTCTGAACAGCTTGTGACTATTATTTTACTACCACTAAGAAAGCTACGTTTGGAAGTAACATAAAACCTATTCCATGCATCCTCACAGAGATTATCATATAGTTCAATAACAACTAGCAATCTCTTGCCTTTCTTCAAGTTTGACAAATGATTTTGATGTTTCGTTGCACATCCCTGTCTGAAAGTTAGCTCACCATCTGTAAAATCACAGTCGTGCAGCCACAAGATTTCGGAGAAATAATCACGGACTCTTTCATTCTTGCAAACATGAGCAATTAGGGTACTCTTACCGACTCTGAATGGGCCAACAAGTGGTAGGACCTCCAATTCTTCAGAACTGTGAGGTTTTGTGTGCAAAAGGAATTTAATGATAAGTTCTGCTTCCATCTGGCGATCAAACATGTAGTTACCCAGAATGATATGCATGCTGTAAGGCTGGCGATACAGGCGAGGATAGCTCATCAAGAACATGACCAACTCATTCAGATCAACAATCATGGAGCTCAATCTGTCAAGTGCCTCTCGTAGTTGTTGAAGGAATCTTGCAGTTTGACCAGAGAAATAGGGTTCCATTGGAGAGGGTACCTTGGATACGGAGATAAAGTAATTCACAGCTTGATCTTTGCCATCCTCTTCTACATAGTAAGGCTGGTACCTGAAGGCATCAAGTGCATAATAGCCTTGGTGCATGGCATCTCTCAACATGTCAAGCTGGTGGATCATAGATTGATTTGTGATGTGCCGTCCCATGGCCTCCTCGATGATGACCTGTGCCCGAAGAAGAGCCCTTTGTAGGCTTTCCTCCACAACCAGTGCTGGCGGCTTCGAGCACTTGCTGATGATGAAATTTATGGATCGGGTCATCAGCTCACCAAGGACTGCAGAAAGGAAACTTTCCATTTGGGAGATCACTCTCGCTCCTCAGGAAGACAAGGCTGCAGGATGGGTAAGAAAGCACACTGTAAGTTTTGATGTTGCTGAACTGTGTACTCTATGCTTCTCATGAAAACTCCTGTGTACTCTATGCTTCTCATGAAAACTCCAAGGAGAGCAAGGGATTTTAAGAACAATTCGGGTCAAAAATCCAAGACGTATAAGAATAACTAAATTGATAAAGTCAATAGTCCATTCACATGTATGACCTTTGAACTGCTTTCGCCTTCACCTGATTATGCTGACTTAACTTTTTCTTTACAACCAGTTGGCTTACAGCCCTTGAATGTTGCATCCCGACCCTTCGCTATGTGAAGCACTAAGCCATCACAATCCATGACCTATGTAATTTCTCTGTAGAGCATCTATGATATGAAGGTCACAAAAATCAAGCCATCACCATCCATGACCAACGTAATTTCTCCGTAGAGCACCAATATGGTATGAAGGTCACAAAAAACAGATTGTCAGATTAGCAACAGATGCATGTTCTGTGTACCAGCAACTCCAAAGAAAGTACCAGGTATAACAACCAGTGCCCGGCTTTTGGACTAAAGCTGTGTGATTTGGCACTTCCTTTAGACCCAAAAGCTTCTTCTTTTTTCGAACCAGCACTAGTTGTGCCAATTTCTATTAATACAGAAGAGGTTACAAAGTCCCACGGAGGTGGTAAAGAAATTAATTAAAAAAAAAGATATGGCTACTCTCTGGAATACAGGGATGCTAAGTGTTTGCCTCCTGCTCCCCAAGATGTTGCTTCCTCTTTAATCTTTGTGGTGATAGATGCTATGGATGCTGCGTTATGTTGAAAGATTCTCTGATTCCGCTCCTTCCAAATAGCCCCAAAAGCTTTTGGATCAATGAGACAGAATGGACTCAAGAATCGAGATAGAATACCATTCTTTGTGTGGTAGTGATATTACCTTCATTTCCCGCCAGCCCAAATCGTACTCCAGCATTGTTGTGCCCGCCTCGAAGTGCAAAAGCAGGGAGCGTTCCGTTCCCCACGAGCCGTCGTGTGCCGGTGCCGGTGCATTGCGGATGCGGGCGCGCTCCTCGTCCACGGTGTTGGCGAGAAATAGGTGGGCACGAAGCGGGCGCTCGGGCCGGGGCCGTCTTTGACGAGGAAACCCAGCATCGAAGGCGGGCGACACCCCGCGGTGGAGGTCGCGGTAGCGGCGGCGGGAACCCTGGCCCCGTCACGAGGCGGCGCCAGCATTTGCAGACGAGCGGACTAGCTGGGAGCGAAGCGCAGCGGGACCTCCTTCTCCATCGCCATCAGCGCGCTCGCCGGCGGCGGATCTGCTTCCACGGTAGTTGGCCGGCGGGGCGCAGCAGGTGAGGAAAGGATCTACTGCTCTGCTCCGTGCTCTGCTTTCAGGCTTCCAGGTGGGGCCATGGGATCAGAGACAGAGAGATCTTGACTTGGTCTTGGGACAATCGCTGGCCGTGCAAATGGAATCGAACGGTCCAGGTGGGCTACACCGCCTGCTGTCCAAAAATCCAAGCAGACTGGGCCCTCGATGTTCAGAAAAATGGCATTCAGCTAATTTCGCCCAACCAACTGATGAACAGATCATCTTCAGTTCCCTGTTGCTCTAATCTCGCATGGATAAAATGCATTCAGATACCAACACGGCAACAGCCATGCATGCTTTACATAAGTTCCTGAATCGTTCAGATCCCTGCAATGCAATCTCGCTGCCCCATCACTACCACTGTATGCATGTTACATGTTCTTCTCTTCCTGTTCAAGGCTAATGTTCAGGAACACGTACAGATTAACGCATCAGATCACTTCAACAGCATGCATCAGCTAGTTCACCCATAGCTGATTACCCTATCTTTTCGACAAATCGTAAACCTTAGAAATCTGAGAGAAAAACAACTACATACAGATGCTCCCACTTATGGCTCAGCCGCTCAGGGGTTCACATATGACAAGTAGCAGCATTTATACCGTATGGCCATAGATTACATTCTAGGAACTGGTGACCAAACAGAGAGTGATCAAATCAAACACATGAAATGTTTTGCAAGTAACCAATGAATTACTAGTTCAGATATGTATGGTCAGCAAATAAGCATCGGTATCATCCTAAGTAAGAACCAAATCAAGAAAAACAAAACTCCACGTAATTGTCAGAAATGAAATGCATGCAAGCAAGAAACCTTAGTGGTCAGCATTATGCGGCGACATCACAGTTTACACGCTTAAAGGCTCCTGGTTAAAGTTTCTTATCACCCATTAAACCGATATGAACTTGCTCACATAGAGATCTCACTCAATTCCATATAGGCAAAGCATTAGAGCACTTATTCCGCACATATGAATTCTGAAGCATCAAAAAGAGAAAGCAGGGTAGGTTCACCAGTGACATAGTACTTCACTGTTCTGGATGCTTTAAACTGAAACAGAGTTTGACATGCATGCAGTCTCTCAAGAGCTGAAAGTAAAAATACAGTTGCTATGCATTGCTACTCTTGACTATATCAGTAGCCCTATGTATTAATGGTAGTAAAACAAGTACCCATAGGAGATAAAGTTCTGCTAAGTGGCTAAGTGATAGCCAAAAAGAGAGTGATCAGACAATGAAATGTGTTGAACATAACAAATGAACTACTTCCTCTGTCCTAAATTGTAAGACATTTTGGCATTTCTAGATTCATAGCTTTTACTATGTATCTAGACATAATATATATATATCTAGGTGCATAGTAAAAGTTATGAATCTAGGAAAGCCAAAACGTCTTATAATTTGGAACAGAGGGAGTACTAGTTAGGATTTCTATGGTCAGCTAATAAGCACCACTCTCATGTAGTCCTTTCTAGCAAACAAAGAAAAAATAGAAACCAAAAAGGTAAACAAAATTCAACGTAACTGTTGAAATGAAATGCACACAAGCAACAAGACTAGTGCTCAGTATTAAGTGGTGACTTCACAGCTTACAAGCAGCAGGCTCCTTATTAAAACTTTTTACCATCCTGTAAAGTGAGCTGAACTTGCTCACATAGAGATCTTATTCAATTCCATATTGACAAAGCATTAGAGCACTTAGCCACACCCACACACATGAACCATGCAGCATCAGAAAGAAAAAAACAGGATAGGTTCACCAGTCACCAGTGACAGATTACTTCACTGTCTGTATGCTTTAAACTGAGAAACAGGGTTTCGTATGCAGCAACATGCAAGGATGGCAGTAAGAGTTTCCACCCTTGCTGTCAAAATCCAGTTAGGAATTATTAAAAAAAAAATCACAATTAGGAATAGTGGCTAGGACAGAAACAAAGTAGGGCACTTGATGTTCAGAAAAAATGGCATTCAGCTAATTTCGCCCAACCAACTCATGAGCAGATTATATTTATTTCTTTATTGTTCTCGCATGAATATAATGCATTCAGATACCAACACCTGGCCTGAGAATGCTGTCCTGTACATATGTCCCTGAATCCTTCATCTCTCTGAAATCTTGTTGACCTATCAGTGTCTGTATGGTTACACATTTTCTCTTGCTGTACAAGCCTAATGTTCAGGAACAAGTACAGACTAACACATCAAAACCCCTTTCAACAGCAAACACTAGCTCATCCACCCATTATTTTTCTTTCTTAATAAAATGATACGCAGTTCTCCTGCGTGTTCGAGAAAAAAAAATCCACCCATTATTGATTGCTCTCTCTTTTCCCCATGTTTTGAACCTTATTGGAAAAATGACCGAGCAGCAGTAAAACAAGTATAGCATAGCCACAGAAAACATTCAGGAGTGGTAACCAAACGCATACTGATCAAACAAATGAATTACTTTGTGTTGAACATAACAAATGAATTACTAGTTAAGATTTCTATGGTCAGCTAATAAGCACCACTCTCATGCATTCCTGTGCAATAACCAAAGCAAAAATAGAAACCAAAAAAGTAAAACTAAATTCAAGGTAGCTATTGAAATGAAATGCACGCAAGCAACAAGATTAGTGCTCAGTATTAAGCAGCGACTTCGCAGCATACACGCAACAGGCTCCTAGAATCCTTGTTAAAACATTTTACCATCCTGTAATGTGAACTGAACTTGCTCACATAGACATCTTACTTGATTCCATACTGGCAAAGGATTAGAGCACTTAGCCACACATATGAATTCTGAAGCGTCAGAAGAGATAGCAGGGTAGGTTCACCAGTGACAGAATACTTCATTGTTCTGGATGATTTAAACTGAAACAGAGTTTGATATGCAGTCTCTCATGAACTGAAACTAAGACGATGGTTAATAAGTACTGCTGTTCCTGAATCCTGATTATATTAGTTTGCCTGTAGACAAGGCCTCAGGCACAAGCTCAACCCTAGTGACCTGTCCCCTTATAAAGCTATATCACTTCCATTGCTAGTACCAACAACAAATTTTCCATTGCTAAGAAAGCCTCTGTTCAGCAGTTGAAGTGCCAGCACTCAGTCCCTCACCTGTGGTGGCCACTCGTAACACTGCATAAATACACAGATTTAAAAATAAATGTCAGCAGGCTGAGAGGAAAACACACATTCATTTTTTATTTTGCATAAATCATCATCCATACTTCTAGATTGATAAGTGACAATGTGACACATCATATCTAAGGAGCGATGTACCTGGAGTGTAGAAGCTCATGTACGGAAGGATGGTGAGAATTATGCCCTCATATACCTTCTTCACCTTATAGGTCTTTAGATCAATTGTATAGACCTCATTGCCCGTCCTCATGAAAATGATATCGACACCAGAGCCAATCAGAATAAGTTTGGTTACATCAACATCAACAGGGAACACTGTCTTAAGTTCAATGACGCTTCTTTCCCATGTAGCATCTACTTCATGAGTATCCTTCCTTGACCACATGTAAAGTTTGGAGTCATCTCTCCTGACGAGCCCTAGTCCACCATCCTCCATGGTTGTAAGCAGAGACTCCTGCAGCTGAGACCTCCGCCATAGAGATGGTAGGCAAATCAACGACAATTGACACAATTCCAAATCGTACTTGAGAGCTGTGGATCGCACCAGATTCCCAAAGTAGAGAGCGTTCCCCACAAGCGCACTGCCCATAAAGGGGTCGACGAGGTAATTTTGCTGAGGCCCAACTGGTTCACTCCAGGCAGCAGCATTGGATGAGTAGGTGTAGACTAAGGCACTGCCTATGTTGACGGACACAAACACAACGAGGAAGGGTCCATTGTGGCAATCAAGGTGGTTGCAGGCGCCAGCAGCGGCAGAGCAGAGAATCACACTGTTCGCTTGTTGGTTTCAACCAGCCCAAACCAACCAATCAACAGTGTTTTCCCAAACCAGCACCAGCCAGCTCAAACCAGCCCAGAAACCAACCAGCGAACAGCCCGAATGTGGATGGGGAATGAAATGGCAGGAAGACAGACACTGAGCGTGAGGAGTGAGGAAGAGCGTTGGACCTGGACTCTTCCAGGTGGGCCGCACATCCGAATGTGTATGGGCTCTCTCTGATGGCTTTATAGGCCCATATCCGAGCTGAGATCGGCCCAGCTTGCTCGCTCGGCCACTGTACGTACTCCTCCTCATCAGACTGGGTAAACAAGGTTTATATAGAAACCCATAAAGCTCAGGATCATTTTGCAGTCCGAATAAAAACTGAACCAAAGAATCATTTATTCCAGTTGCTCTAGAATTTATTTATTTACAGCATACATACTGAATGCAAGCAAAAGTTCAGTTGGGATCACAGCACACACTTGATTCCCGAAATGAGTGGACACACGACAATACTTTCAGCGAGTGGAAAAGGGAAGCTGGACGGTGTTTCTCAGTGTGTTCAGTCACTGTGATTGTTATTGCTGCTCTCCAAGGTGAAGTACAGTATTAGACTTTCACTTGAGGCAAATGGTTTCTGCAAGTTCCATCTGTGCATGCAGAAGCTGAACCAGAGATCCAATCTTACTTCCTTACTCCCTCTATCATGTAATATAGTGTATTCCAAATTATTTTAGACAACTTAAGGAAACTCTTAATGGCGCATGTACCCATAGATTGAACCCAATTAAGGTATTTCTCCTTAATTATGGTTTCCTTTTTAACAAATTTTACCAAATCTAGGCATTGACACCATGTAGAATGCACTATATTTCAGTATAAATTTTAGAAGTCACAGTGCACTATATTTTAGGACAGAGAGAGCATTCAGAAGCTCTTCAATTGTTCACCACACACGCATACAAACAGTTGCACAGAACTTTTTTTTTTTTGAAGGATTCGAAACTAAGCTGAACCATAGCCAGGGGCGGATCCAGGGCTCGGGCTGCCCGGGCTGCAGCCCGGGGCGAGTCCATGTAGCCCCTTTAACATATGTGGTGTTTAGCCTAAAAAACTATGATCTTAATTAGACAAAAGGAGGCCTAGCAAGCAAGATCAGACTGTTTTGAACGTGAATCAGCAGCTCAACTCGGGGCGCAGGCCCGTTCTGGATCCGCCCCTGACCATAGCCATCACCCACCATCCCCCGATGATAGTTTAATGAAACGAACCATGCTTCACCGCCAGCGCCTGCTGCAGCCTTGAGCCTTGTTTCTATCCATTCAGACAGGAAATCAAGTGCAGGAATCACACTGCATGGCTGATGAATCGTTCAGGAAAGTGAATGAACACAACACTAGCAATCTCGCATGCTGAAACTGAACAAGGAGCCTTCAATTTATTCATCACACACGCATACAAATACAGCATACTGCCAATCTGGCATGCTGAACTCTGCTGAACCTAACAAGGCATTTTTCAATGATGCCAACACAGGCAACTTCAGTTCAGCATCACAAAACACGCCTCATTCGCAAGTTGGGAGCCCCTAGCAGTCAAACATAGAACACAGCTTCAGTTAGTCAGACTGAAAGCCTGAATACTACTGTTCACCATTCACAACGAGCAAGACAGACCATGATTCACCATCACTGCTGCAGCCTTGCTCCATTAAGACAGGAACTCAAATGCAGAACCATACTGCTGACTGATGAATCTTTCAGGGAAGTGAAGCAAACAAAGAGCAACGGATTTGTAGCTGGTTCTGTTATAAGCAGAGCTTCACCAACACACTGTGGCACGTGCATCATGGATCAACAAATTCATAGGCATATCTAATCTGTTTTAAATATTGCCCACAGCAAAGATTTATGTAGGATCAACCCAGTTCGGTAGTATATAAGATTTTGATACCGCACTTCCATAAATAAGTTATTCAAGAGCCTGGCGCCATTGCAAGATGTGCAACACCCGATCTACTTTGAAACATCTAAATGAATCATTTGCAGCGTACGTCTGAAGACAGATGAAACACTTGGAACATGCGTCGTCTGAAACACTAGCAAAAACATCTGAAAACACTTGAAAAGTCATTGCAAAACATATGCAATATCTAGCTAAAACATTTGCAACATATGATTGAAGCATATGCAACATCCAAATAAACACACTTGCAACATATGTCTGAAAAAAAACAGATAAAACATTTGGAACAGATGTTTGCAAGATACGTATATAGCCATTGCAACATATGCAATATTCCAATCTACTTTTGCAACATCCATAAGAAACACTTGCAACATTCCTCTGAAACATATGAAACACTTGAAACATACACTTTGGCAAAACCTGACAGGCGGGTGGGTGGGCGGACGAAGCACTGCACAGCGGGATCCGGCGCTAGGTCGCGGTGAAGAAGGAGGATGACAGCGGGAAGGCGGCTGACCCGTGGTGGAGGCGGCAGTGGCGGCCATACAGGGCAGCCTAGGCGTGGCACAGCACGACCGCCCCGGCACGCGTAGCCACCGCGGCCAGCCCGGCGGCTGCCCGGTCGGGGCGCGCACCAGAGGGAGCAGGACACGCGGCTAGAGCAAGGAGCCAAAGGCGCGGGTGAGGCGCGGGGCGAGGAGCGAGCGGCACAGGATGGAGCGCGAGGTGGGGGAAGCGCGGCGCAGCAGCGAGGCGGAGTGGGCGCGCGGTGTCCGGACAGACGCCCGCATCCTGTCATTATCGGTCCAGAATACATGGCCTAGAGCGCATGCTGTTGGCTGGCACAGAGAAACCCATGCCCATGCAGGGGCACTTGGGGGCTGTTTGGATGCAACGCTGGAGTAAAATTGCCTGGATTCCTGATTGCCTGGAACTTGCCTGCGTGCGTGCTGTTTGGTTGGCATCCTGGAAATCTTCCAAAGCAACTCACCCACAAAAACGAACGCCTGGCTCCAGTCTACCGTTCTTGCCTGGGTGTGCCGTGATTAAACGTTAACCAATCTAAGATGGCTGTGACATAACTTTTCTAAATACTTCCTGTTCACGTCAAATCAAGCGAACGACATCCCCATGATTTGCTACTGTTTTGTCATTTTATTTTGTCTCGCTCTTTTTCATTGAATATATGTAAAAAGATAATAATTATAAATACTGATGTTTATCTTATAAATCTTAAAAAATGATGTAAATCACTAGTATCCTCAAAATTGATTAGGAGTTCAACTAATCATATACAATGGCGTTAAACACATACTAATATAATGTTTTATTCTCTCTTATCACTTATTAGCGTTCTTAGGCGCAGGCTTCCAACCAAACAGACTATGACCTAACTTGCCTGAGCAGAAAGATTCCATCGGATTTTCAGGTAACTTCCAGGTAACATTTTTTACCAGGCAAGTTGTCCAGGTCTCTAACAAAACAGGCCTTGATGTTCAGAAAATTGGGCATTCAGCTAGTTTCGCCCAACCAACTGATGAACAGATCATCTTCAGGATTGTAAATGATTCAGATACCAAGACTCGTGCTTGCCAATTTACATACGTTTGCTGCCCTATCAAGTGTACTCTGCATGTTAAACGTTCTTCTCTTCCTGTTCATCATGGGCAAGGAACACACACAGATTAACACCACCCCCCTTCAAACAGCATGCAGTAGCTACATACTCCACCCATTACTGGTTACTCTATCTTTCCGACAGATTTTAAACCTTATAAAAAAGATGGAAAAAGAACCCCAATAAAATGAGCTGAACTTGCTCACATATAGATTTTACTCGACTCCATATAGGCAAAGCTTTAGAGCACTTAGCTAAACATATGAATTCACAAGCATCAGAAAGAGAAAGCAGGGCAGGTTCACCGGTGACAGCACTTTGACCGTTCTGGATCCTTTACAAGAGTTTGATAGCAGTCGCTCCATGAGCTGAAAACCAATTTGGTAGTTCATATGTCAGCATTGCCACCTCCATTGATACTACCACCAAATTGCCCAATGCCAAGAAACCCTCTGGTGAAACACCTTTAGTCTGTCAAGCACATGGTCCCTCATCTGTTGATGCCACTCTTAATACTGCAGAAATACACAAATTCAAACATAAATATATCAGCAGGCTGAGAAATCAACCTTCCCTCATTAAACATTTGTTTCTAACCAAGCACAAAAACTAAGAAGTTTCTGCTCAAGTGCTAACTGCTAACAGAACAGTCAGAAAACAATAGCTTATTATTTGGCAGGCACACTGGTGTGGACTCGTTCATTGGGCAGCAGTATAATAGGATGAAGAAGGATGTGGCTGCCTCTAGTGGCTAGAGCCTGGTCAATTGGATTAGCTAGCTGTGTCCTCAGCTGCTCATGTGCGTGTGCGGCTGCCTCTAGTGCTAGTGCATGGTCAATTAGCTAATAATAGTAGGAAGTGTCCTCAGCCACGCATGTGGGTAATATAACCACTAGTGCGCCCAGGATTAGAGGTAGGCAGAAGTAGAGTTAGCATATCCGAGCCTCCCAGGGAGGGCGATCCTCTCTACTGCTGCTGTTTTTAGTAATTCAGTTGTAATCGCCAAATTTATTAATGGAGGCCAACACAAATAATAAGCGTCTCCTAAAATGTTCAGCCATTTTACAAGATGGTCAACCTATTTATGAAGACGAGCAAAATACTAGTGCCTCCTAGAATCGATTAACGGAGGCGGGCCATTTAAGAGGTCCGCCTCAAAAAATAGATGCCATTTTCGGAGATGGACCTCTTAAGAGGTCCACCTCTGTTAACCAAAGCCTAGCCCAAAAGCCCATTTAACCCTTCATGTATATACGGAAGGGGACCATACCCTAGTACCAGTCTCTCTCCCTCCCTCTTCTCTAGATCCCTCAGCCGCCGCAATCTCTCCTGCGCGTGCGACGGCATCCCTCCGTGCGCAGTCTCTCTTGCCAGGAGGAAGCGTGCTGGCTAGATCTAGTGAGGCGCCATTCACCATCGAGCAGATCCGGTGAGATGCAGTCTCTCTCTCCTCCTCCTCCTCCTCTCTCTCTCGCAGATCTGGTGGCGGTGATGAGAGGGCTGGGGCGAGCTCCTCCTCCAGCGGCGATCGATGGTGGATCTGCAAGGACGACGACCACACGTGGTGGAGGCAGATCCACACGCGATGGTGGTGGATCTACATGTGGTGGGTGCGGATTCACACACGCGGACGGTGGATCCGAACGGGGCGGTGACGAGGGCAACGGTGGCAACAGGGCATGGATCCGGCGATGACCGTAGTGCCGGTGACGATGCAGGGTCATGGCAGCGGTGGCAGCTGCTGCGTTGGTGGGCTCGGGCTCAATAATTAATGAGATTTTTTTTGTTTGTTATTATTCATTTTCGGAGGCAGGCATTATGGCCTGTCTCACGAAATTTTGATTAACGCAGGTGTAGGCTTTGAGGCAGACGTGCTGCCCCTCTGTAAAGCTTTTTTGACCGCCTAAGAAAATCGATGTTGTGCTAGTGGCATCTCCTGCACCCGCCAACGCACTAGGAGGCCGCGCGCAGCCGCCTGCAGCCTCAGCACCGCTGATACCTGGTGGGCACTCTTCTTACTCTGCTCCTCCCGCACAATCTCCTTTATCTTCAAATTTGGCATCAAGACGGCTATCGTCCCACAGCCTGACAAGCAACAGGGGAACACCGGCGGCATGGTGGTGTTGGTCGCCGGCGGTCAGGATTCCAGGGCCTCCAGACGCGCCTAAAGGGACGCCATCTGCTCGGCGAGGTCGGCCAGCGCCTTGGTGATGGGATCCGGCGGCGACACCTTCGGCTACTTGTCGCCCATCGGAACCTGGCATCTCCGATACCAGATGTTATGGTGGCGGCTAGGGTTGAGAGGGAGAGAGAGTGCCGGCCGGGGGCCTTGCCCATGGCTGAGCAAGAGGGAAGGGTTTTCCTTCTAATTCCTGCTTTTTTCAGTAATCCCCATTTGGGTTACAAATAAATACCCTCCCTGGCTAACACTTCCTATAGTTCCTCCCTTCTTTCCTATTATTCCTCCGACCTTTCAATCTAATCCAATCAGCTAACTAAGGCAAGGATGAACAGATTTGCCTCTAATTGAGGCGTGGCTATTAGCAACTAGGTAGACCCATGACATATGCCTCTAACATGTGTGAGGCTGATAACTGGAGTGCAGAAATCTCGATCATACTGGTACTAATAATGGCCTTTTACAGTTTATTTCCTGCTAGATAGGTTCTGTGGATCCCATCATGTGTCCATAAAAGGTAGTATAACAGATGAAGAAATTTCTACAGCATATATATGTAGCCAAATTCAACAGTGGACATAACGAAATAGAGTACATGACAGTGGGTGTGCATCACAGTTTCAGCAGTATGATATTGGGAGAAAACAATTTAATAAAGATCAATGTTGACCAACCAAAATTTTCCCCATACTGAATATTGGCTGCAACTGCCAGCGTGCCTATATAAAAGTACAAATCCAAATTTTATAGAGAAATCACAACGATGTACAGTACCTGGAGTGTAGATGCTCATGAAGGGAATAATGTCGTAGAAGCCACTGCTCATGTCAACCTTCACGGCCTGATCAGACTTGAGATCAAAAGAGTAGAGACCATCATTCGTCTTGAGGAAGATGACGCCGGCGCCGTCCCCAAAGGCAACCACCACACACAGTGGTGAGGCATCAAAACCGAGGGCATGAGGAGGGAGCTGCCTAGGAGTAAAGAGCTGCGCCTTGAGGTCGATGGCTCTGCTTATCACCCACACTCGTGTATCTCCATCTGCCCCCAGACCACCGTCTGGACGAATCTTCATGGACCAGAGTCTGAGTGTACAATTCAAGTCCACCTGCGCGAATCCCAGCCCGCCGTCCTCCATTGTCATGAGCACGATGCGCGGAGGCGGCGGAGCATAGGAGTGGATACGCGGTAGGCGAACCACAGACATCTCCAGCGTGGCCGGATCGCACTTGAGTATCCAGATCTCCCTCCCGTGGAGCAGGAAGTAGAGCGCGTCGCGGGCCAGAACGCCGGGCAAGGCGACGTCGAGTTGGTCATCACCTGGGAGATCTGCGGTCGTTGCCTCGCTCCACGCGGCGGACTCCGAAGAGTAGACGTGGGCGAACATCTCCTTGGCGTCGATGCCGACGAAGACGACGCGGAAGGGCTCCCGGTGGCAGTCGAGGTGGTCGCAGGCGGCGGCGGCGGCGCAGAGCACCGCGGCGTTCCATGTGCGCACGTACCGGGGCCGAGGCAGGAGGGGCAGGCGGCGCTGCTCATCGGCGATGGGGTCCCAGACCGCGAGGGCGGAGTCCTCCGCCGCCTCCTGGCCCGGGGGCGCGCGCATCCTATTGAGGAGGACGCGGCCGTGGCGGGCGTCGTGCGCGCGGTAGCCGGGGCGCTCGGTGCGGGCCGGGCGGAAGGCGCAGCGCGTGGGGACGAAGCGGGCGGCGCCGCCGGTGTCAGCGAGGTTGGCGACGAGCCCCAGCACGGGGGCCTCCCGGTGGCGCTGCCGGTATCGGCGGCGGAAGTCGGCACCCGCGATGAGACGGGACCAGTGCTTGCACACGAGGGCCGCGCGGACGAGGTGCGCCGGGTGGTCGGGTGGGAAGCGGAGGAGGATGTCCTCGACGATCTCGGGCGGCAGCTGCGGCGGCGCCATGGGTGGGGGCTGGGGGCGGAGCGTCCACGGCTCTGGTTTTGGAAAGGGGAAAACAGTTGGCAGACTGGCACACTGGGAAAGGGAAACAAAGTGGGACCCGCAAGACAGAGTATGGGGGCTGTTGAATGGAACGATCCAATTTCCCTACTATAAAAAATTCCCCGTTAAAAAAAATCAACAGCCGGCAGCGGATGCGGCGTGGTGCGGGCGGCGGCGGCAGGCGTGGATGGTGGTGGCGGCGGCGGCGGTGCTGCTGACGCGGTTTTTGAAAAAAAAAGTTTATCAAAAAAAAACACTCGATAAATTAGCGTCGGCTATTAAAGGGTTTGTCAAGTGTCTTTGTGGAGGGTAACACTCGACAAATCTTTTGTTTTTTTTAAAAGCTCCTGTATCCGGTAGTGGGTAATACATTTGTTCTTTTTATTAGTTTCTCTATCAAAAAAAATACAAAATACAACACGTGTGCAAACGAGAGAGCCTGGAGTATTTACATGAAGAGCAAAACACTATATTATGTCGACCAAAGAGGTCGACAATGTCACCCAAGTAGCTCGGTGGTCGGAACCCAGATGACGAGGGAAGCAATCGGTCGGGAGTTCGATTTCATGCTTCGTAAGCATAAGGATTTTCTCAACTAGCATGGTTGAGGTGTCTGGTGTGCATATTTTTTTTAAGATTACATTCAACTAATACAATAGGCCATTATTATCCAAAAAAAACAAATACATTATCTAATATCCACCCATTACTCTCTCCCTGTCTTTCTTTTTCCTGTCTTCAAAAATACTCTCAAATCAGCCACACATGACTGAGTAGCAGTAAAATAAGTACTACTCAATATATGACATTTCAGGTCAGTAGTAACCAAGCGGAGAGTGCTAAGAAAATCAAAGGCAAGTTTTGCTGGCGGACAACACTCAAATGTGAAATTTGTCGTCGGACACCGCCAACTCAGTAATTAGCCCAGTACCACTACAACCAAGTTATTTGTTAGAGGACACCATTGCTATTAAAATATTCATTCTGGAGAGAAAAAGGAGCGTAAATAGACAATATTGTCCCTGGTCTGACCCTGCCTTGCCTTGCCCACATGAGCCGCTCGGCAGCAGCCGACCGGTGCCATCCCTCTCTCTCTAGCTGCCAGTGGGCCCTCCCTGTCAGCACCTCCTCCTACCTCCGTCTCCTCCCCCTTGTCTCTCTTCCAGTTGAACCGGCTGCCATTAATGGCCTCCAAGCTTCATGGCCGGGCACCTCTCCCTCGCTTTCTCCCTGCTTAATCAGCCAGGAGCGCTGCATGCTCACTACCACCACTCTGCCACTCGCTACGTCCTCTCGCCCGCTCCAGAGCCGATAGCTAGCGCTGCCGCCGCCATTGCCAAGGTCTGCACAAGCTCTCGATCTCTCTCATCCGGCCATCTCCATGGCTTCCGTTGGGCTCTACGATTTTGCACGGATGTCATGTTGCTCGTGGAGGCGCATGCGGATCTCGAGGATCCGGCCACGGGCTTCCTCGATGAGGTGGCAGCCTTGCCGTAGGCCTGCTCGAGGTTCCGCGCATGTGCCTGCACCCGCTCCAGCTCTGCTAGCGCCTCCACTAGGCGCACCTGCGCTGCCGCCAGCTGCACGTTGGCCGCAGCTCTAGTTTGGAGTTGGAGTGGGCAGGGATGGGTTGCAGAGGGGTACCAGTCTCAGCCACAGATGTCGGCGTGAGGTTGAAGACGAGGACAAAGAAGGCATTTCTTCCACCTTCTCTTTCTTCGAAAGAAATAAATAAAATTATCAGTGTCTCTCGACTAAAAACCACGGATTTGTAATGGTACTTAACAAATTTCGACTTTGGCGATCTGAACTGGCCAATTCCACGTTTCTCAGCAAAATCTGCCTAAATGAAATGTGCTGCAGCTAGCAAAAGGATCAGTTAATATTTCTATATCGTCAGCAAATGGACATCACCCTCCAGCACAATAACCAAGGAAAAACAAAATGGCATTATCAAAATTAGACGAATGCAACATGCAAGCACCAAGCACTTAGCCGCACATATGGATTCCGAAGCATCAGAAAAGACAAAAGCAGGGTAAGTTCACCAGTGACACAGCACTTTGACTCTTCTGGATCCTTTAAACTGAAACAGAGTTTAGTATGCTCTCTCATGAGCTAAAATTAGTAGTATAAGACAACGGTTGATGTGTAAAGATATTCTTGATTACATCAGCCCTTGTTTAGTTCGCGAAATTTGGATTTTGGGGCCACTGTAGCACCTTCGTTTTTATTTAGCAAATAGTGTCCAAACATTGACTAATTAGGCTTAAAACGTTCGTCTCGCAATTTCCCACCAAACTGTGCAATTAGTTTTTCTTTTCGTCTACATTTAATCCTCCATGCACGGGCCGCAAACATTCGATGTGACAGGTACTGTAGCAACTTTTTGGATTTTGGGGTCCAACTAAACAAGGGCTCAGTATCCCGATTCTTTTCCTGGCCACTTCAGTATTCCTTTGTATTTTGCCCGTAGTCAAGGCCTCAGGCAGCACAACAAGCTCAAATAGGGTTGGAATCCCTCACCCCCGCATCGTTCCCCCGCACGGGCGACACGGGGTGGCCCTCCCCCAAAACCCTAGCAGCCGTCCCCTTCTCTCCCCTTTCCCTATCGCGCTGCAGCCGGAGCTAGCCACTGGCATGGCCACTTGGCTCCCTGGGATGGCGGTGGTGGGGCCTTTCCTCTGCTCGTGATTTGCCAGCACAGGCGGCAGCGAGCCGGCGCCTCTGCTCCCGCGCGGGCTGCGTGGAGCCCAACGGGGGTGTCCGCTGCGGCTGTGGTAGTGCCGACATGTGTCTGGGCAAGCGTGTGGAGGCGGTGGCGAATCTCCTCCTCCTCTACCCATCCCTTCCTCCAACCTTGATGGTGGCATCATTGTTGGCTTGGGTCACCGGGTCTAGGTCCTAGGCGGCTGGATTTGGAGCTCTGGCGGCTGGATCCGATGCGTACCTCGTGGGCTAGCGACGGCGGTGGGAGGCCAATGCAGAGGCGGTGGCGCCAGCTAGGGGTGTCGGCGCCTATGCTCTACTGCTGGTTCTGATGCCCCCTTGGCAGGGGGTGGCGCCCACGGGGGTGGGGCATGTGTCTGGTGGCAGCTGGCGACGGGTCGGCAGCACTGGCAAGACGTGCCAAGAGCCGGTGACAGCGGTCGAGGCGTTTGTCGTGTAGCGGTGTTATGCGAGTGGCGGAGTTAGGTCCAGCTCTGTGTTGCTCGGTCAGAGGGGGTGGCGACCGACGCATCTGTGTGGCTGTTGTGTGCAACCTACGCGTTGATGCCCCTGTGAAGGGGTTGCTGTGGAGCGGCGAGACAACGGCGAAGGCGGTGATGGCTGGGAAGGGGTCTGGTTTTCTGACCCTATGTTCGTGCTAGAGGACTCGTTGGGCGAAAGCCTAGCAACGGTGACGCCTGTGGGTGCCGCTTTCCCTGTTAAGGCCGGGCATCGTGTATCACCTCTAGTACTGTCATCCAAGGGTGAAATCCTAGTCCACTTTGGACGTGCAACGGTGGCTCCATCGGCATCGGTACCTTCCTGAAGACGTCGCGTTTTGGATTTCATCGTGGCTTCGATGTCTCCGATGATTGATCTTTGCTTCTTAGTGCTTGGTTGACACATGGAGGCGGGTCTTGCCGCGAGAAATCAAAGCTATTGCGTCGGGGACTTGGCTCGGCAACAATGACACACGGCGAGCCCCCACCTTCATCGTAGGCTAGGGTCTGTTGGATCGGCAAGCGCTGGAGGCAAGGTTTTTCTCCGTGATTGGAAGTCAGAGCTGCTCTTCATGGGGTGCTTGAGTTGGCAATGATGACCGGTTGCAGCCTCTTGTTTTGAGCTCGTTGGAAGGTGGCTTGTGTGTGGACTTCCATGGGAAGTCAGAATTGCTGGCGGCTTTGCAACCATGCTCGACAATGATGACCCATGGCAGTGTATCGTGTTAGTGCTCAGCTACGTCGCGTGGGTTGGTTAGCCCCTCGAGTACCCTATTTGGCATCCCATTGCCTAGCTATCTTGTACATAAATTCTTTTATCTTAATTGAGCGGCAGAGCTCCTGCCTTTGTTTCATTAAAAAAACACAACAAGCTCAATGTTGTTCAATGATCTTGTCCCATACAACCCGGTGTGCACTACTGGATTCAGGTTCTTTGTCGAGTGCCTGAGGCACTCGACAAAGGCCAAATTGCACTCGGCAAAGCCTTTGCTGAGTGCGGCACTCGGCAAAGAACACACGGCAAAAAATTGATCGGCAAAACCCTCTTTGTCGAGTGTCTTTTATCGGGCACTCGGCAAAGAAAAGCGGCCATCACGGCGCCGGCCCCGTTGACGGTGGCTTTGCCGAGTGCCAACCCTGCAGGCACTTGGCAAAGATTATTTATTTTATTTTTTAAATTTCTTTGCCGAGTGCCAACCCTTCGGGCACTCGGCAAAGAGTTTTTATATTTTTTTACAAAATTTCTTTGCCGAGTGCCAACCTTCAAGCACTCAGCAAAGTTTGAATTTTTTTTTAAAAAAAATTATTTGCCGAGTGCCCTCTTGTCGGCACTCGGCAAAGTTTGATTTTTTTTTAAAAAAAAATTCTTTGTCGAGTGCCCTCTGGGCGGCACTCGGCAAAGTTTGAATTTTTTTTAAAAAAAATTCTTTGCCGAGTGCCCTCTTGTCGGCACTCGGCAAAGTTTGAATTTAAAAAAAAATTCTTTGCCAAGTGCCATGGTCATGGCACTCGACAAAGCTGGAAAAATGGCTTTTCGAGGGCCCATTTTTCAGCTTTGCCGAGTGCTGTGACCATGACACTCGGCAACGGGGTCCTTTGCCGAGTGCAACACTCGGCAAAGTGACCCAAAACGGCAATTTTTAATTTTTTTACATTCCATCATGACAAATAAATTCATACAATCATATATCTCATCCATCACATATATATGCCATTCATCACATATATATCTCATCCATCACATATATATCTCATCCATCCACACATCCATCCGCATATATCACATCCATCACAATATATATCACATATATAATAATAAGTGCTCAAGTCCATCCAAATAAATCCACAAGTCCATCAAAGTCCACAAGTGCATCACAAGTATATCACAAGTCCATCACCAAGTGAACAACAAATGAAAAAAATACAACGTGCACTTATCTCGGCCACTGCGACTGTGGTGAAGGCTCAGTTCCATCATTCGGAGGTGCATGAGGTGGATTATTCGAACCACCGTCAGATGGAGACTGCACAAAGAAGAAAAGATTGCATGTGAGACAAGATTATTTGGATAGCTAATCTAGGAAGGTAGAGGCCATACAAGCAAAACACAAGCGAAAGTAAAAAACTTTCATACTCACAGGAGTAGCTGGAGCTGTAGGACGCGGAGGCAGAGGTGGAACCAACAGCCCAGCTGGCAGAGAGAAGCCCACACATTGCCCAAGCCCTTGTAGGAACTCCGTAATGCCCATCAGCCTCTGCGCCTAGGCCTGCCGCTCGGCCCGCTTGGCCTCCCACTCGGCCCGCTCGGCCTCCAGCTGGGCCGCCATCCTCTGGTGCCCGGCCTCCAGCTCCTAACATTGCCTCATTTCTTGTTCCAGCCAGGCCTGCAATATTTCACTCCAATGTTTCAATAATGCAAAGCTAATTAAGGTGTGTAAAGATCAATGTATGACGAGTAAAACAGGAATAACCTCGAGTGCGTCGACCCAGTGCTGTGCAGCGGTTGGCCGTGTGCGAATGGCCAGGCTCTCGCTCGTGCTTCGTGCTCGGATCTGGGAGAGAGAGGGAGTAGAGGCCGTGTTGATGACGCCGTCGCCAAGCCAGAACTGCCATGCTTCTTGCCTTGCCCTGCCCTTATGACGGCCTCTCCATCGAAGTCCTGGGTGCTCGGATCGTGGTCTGACCCATGGAGAGACCTCGCCACCTCAGTGTACTCACTGATGCGGGAGTGGACGCTCGGGTTCGTGTATGCCTCGGGCGGGTCCTCCAGGTTGAAGGAAACGTCGGACGTCGCCTTGCCCTTGTGGGCCATACACCATGCCTTGAAGTCTGAGCAAGCCTGGCCACTATGTGCCGCCGACTGCGAGAAAGATAGCACGATGATTAGAAAATCAGGCAAAACTGAGCGTCACAATAGATAAATGAATTCGCGTACCCATGCTTGTTTGTATCCGGCGAGGCTGCGGCTACCTTGATGGTGTGCTAGACCTTGCATCTGCAAACGACGGTCCTGGGCATCCCTGTGCATCTTGAGGTACTCCTCCGTGAACCACCTCTCCACCATCATCTCCCAGCACTCGGGATACGCTTGGCACCACCAGGGAATCATCTACATGTCATCAAGTATTGGACATATAAGAAGATTAAATTAAACTAACTTAATCTCAAAACGAATCAATATTGATGTTCTTCATTTACCTAATGGTACTGCTCCCGGGTCAGCTGCATCTCTCTTGCATCTTTCTTGGTTTTCCTCTCTCCAAGCTTCGACCCGTAGTAGGTTACGATGGCCTGGATGCACAATGCACACCTCGTGATGCATGTCGGAGTCGAGTTTTTTACAGGCTTTGGTAGTCGCCTGCTCCACCTAGCCTCAAATCCCTCCTCGCATCTGTAATAAGTCTGCATACAAAAGCGATGTATCCATTCATTATTTCAAGAAAAGTCCAATGAATGCAATGTATTGAGCAATGTTGTACGAGGGAGACTTACCCAAAGCTCTGCCTTCACTCGCGCCGCCTTGTTGGGGTACTCCGCATCGGTGGCGATGGCGTAGTGGTCAATTGAGTAGGCATGCTCCGTCTTCGATGCATACGTGACAATGCCGGGGAAGTGTTGCCTGCACAGAAGACCCAGGATGCCGTTGACTAGCCGTGCGCTACCACCTGACACAACCACCCAGTTCCTACACAAGTGATTAAGAAAAATTATTAGTTTTTTCATCATATCTTATGAAGTAGTGGTGATAACATATAAAGTTACTTACTTTTGCCCTTCGGGGTGAATCACTGGGCATTGGTGAGGAAGCGGAACATGTGGAAGGCTCGTGGGACCTCGCAAGTAGACACTCGAAGAGGAGTCAGAGGAAGCGGAACCCGTGCCTGCCGCCTCCAACTCGTTGTCCTCGTGCAGCTCCTCCTCCTTGTCCGTCTGCCAAACCAGCTCATCGTTCGACTCGTCCACGGGCGCCACCTCCTCCTCTGGCTCCTCCTCATGCGGCGTGGGAGGAGACGGCCCCCTCCTGTGTCTGGCGGTCCTCCTCCTCCTCCTCCTATCTGATCCCTCCGCCACCCCCTCCGCCTCCTCCTACAGCCGGTGTGGTCTTTGGTAAATCGAGTTCACGGACCTATGACGGTCGCCCGCCATCTTTGTTCAATCACCTTCAACAAAAAAGAAACACAAGACGTAATTAGAAATAGGTGCAAAAATGAACAAAACATAATTATAAAAAACATAGTAATACATGTATTAGAAATATTTGCAAAAATGAACAAAACATAATTACAAAAAACATAGTATTACATGTATTAGAAATAATCTTTATGATTGAGATTAGCTGGATCATAGGTCTCGTCATCACTATCAACATTGTCCAACTCATCAACACTATCCAAAGGAGGAATGTTGTCTTCATTGTCATTGCCTAAACGTAATCGCTCAAGCATTTGTATGTCCTTCAAATTTCACACCTCGTCTCCAGCGTCCTCGTCATCATCCCTTTCATTGTCTACTTCCATTCCTATCTCTTCGGTTAAGTCTATGTCAAACCTCCCTTCTAGTCCCTCTTCTTGATAGAACTCTCCATCATATGTGTTTGGGTTGAAGTTGTAATCTTCATCGTTTGGGACAGGTAGTTTACCATGTGGTGATACCTTGTGCACAATAGACCAACCCTTAAGATGCTCAGCGTCTTTGCACGCGTATGACGTATAATAAACCTGGATGGCCTGTTGAGCCACAATGTAGACATCTTTTCCTGGATAGACGGAATCCTATTATCGGGTACCATAAAAAGGGGTCCCCTAAGCAAGAACCGAAAAAATCGCTTAGACCTTGTAAATATCAAAGCCAAGAGACAACCACCGGCAAACCCCCACCTTATCCGAGGCCCGGCTGGACCACCCGGCCCACCTCGAACAGTATCCGGGCTCACCCAAAGTGGGCTCGACCCAGGACGAAACTACGAGGCCTCGGACGAGGTACCGATTCTCCGACTCGCCCGAGGCCCCACGTCAAAGCTCTAGTTTGGTTTTGGTGAATTGATGAAACCCTAAGTGCTAACCTAGTTTATCAAGTGATCATGAGATAGGTAGCACACTTCAAGTGGAGAAGCCAATGAAGATCATAACATGACAATGGTGATGACATGGCAATGATCAAGGGCTTAAACTTGAAAAGAAGAAAGAGAAAAACAAAATGCTCAAGGCAAAGGTATAATCCAGAGGAGCTATTTTGTTTTGGTGATCAAGACACTTAGAGAGTGTGGTCACATTTAGGTTTGATAGCCGTACTATTAAGAGGGGTGAAACTCGTATCGGAATACGATTATCAAAGTGCCACTAGATGCTCTAACTCATTGCATGTGCATTTAGGATCTAGTGGAATGCTAACACCCTTGATAATATTTGTGAAAATATGCTAACACATGTGCACATGGTGATACACTTGGTGGTTGGCACATTGGAGCAAGGGTGAAGAAGTTAGAAGTGAAAATAGAGGAGATGCCAACGTCGGTCAAGTGACCGGACGCTGGATCCAAAAGCACCAGACGCTGACTTCTGTGTCCGGTCGCGTTGACTAGCGGTATAGAGGCTAGGGTTTACCACCGGACGCTGGGCTGTATCCGGTCGAGGTGGACCGGACGCGTCCGATCGAGGAAAACTGATTTTAGACCCTTACTGTACTCGACCGGACGCTGAGGCTCCAGCGTCCGGTCAGTTTTGCCGGAGCGTCCGGTCAGCTTCATAGTCGTTGAAATCTGACGAACAGCGTTTGAAGCTAGTGACACGTGGCGTCCATCAGTGGACCAGACGCTGAGTCTAGGGTCCGGTCAGAGCGCAGTGTGCCCAGTGAAGGGGTACAACGGCTCTATTTTGTGGGGGCTTCTATTTAAGCCCCATGGCCGGCTGTGGCTCATATCTTTGGCCATTTTCATTGACATAGCAACCTTGTGAGCCTAGCCAAAGACCTCTCACTCATCTCCATCATTGATTCATCATTATAGTGAGATTGGGAGTGATCCAAGTGCATTGCTTGAGTGATTGCATCTAGAGGCACTTGGTGTTTTTGTTTCGCTGCGGATTTCGCTTGTTACTCTTGGTGGTTGCTGCCACCTAGACGGCTTGGAGCAACAAGGATCATCGAGTGGAGGTGGTGATTGTCTCCGGCTCCGATTGTGGTGATTGTGAGGGGTTCTTGACCTTGTCCCCGGCGGAGAGCCAAAAGGTACTCTAGTGAATTGCTCGTGGCTTGTGTGATCCTCATCTTGTGTTGGTTGTGCGGCACCCTATTAAGGGTTTGGTGTGTGAAGCCAATTAGCGCGTGAACCTCCAAGTGAGTGAATCGCCACAATGAGGAGTAGCTTGCCGGCAAGCAAGTGAACCTCGGTAAAAATCATTGTGTTCATCCTTTGATTCCGAGGTGATTGGTCTTCATTGTTATTCATCCTTGTGATTGATTGGTTCACTCCTCTACACGGCGGTATAACTATCTTGATCACTCTCTTTACTTTATCACAAACTAGTTGACAAGCTCTTTAGTGTAACTAGTTGTGAGAGCTTGCTTGCTTGGTTGGTGTGGCTCTTTAGTTAGTCTTTGAGAGCACACTAACATAGAGTAGTGTCATACCTCTTGTGTGAATCGACACTATCTAAACTAGAATTGTGGTAGGTGGCTTGCATTTTGAGTAGGCTAGCGCAACACTTGCTTCGCCTTATAATTGTCTAACCTTTTGTTAAGTGTTGTCGTAGAAATTTTTATTAGGCTATTCATCCCCCCTCTAGCCATTAGGACCTTTCAAGTGGTATCGGAGCCAAAGTCACCGTTATTTGAGGCTTAACAACCTTCGGTGTTAAAATGGCTCAAATCAACAACACCAAGAAGCCACCCCAATTTGACAGCTCTAACTATCCCTATTGGAAGGCTAAGATGACAACTTATATCAAGTCAATCAATAGGAAGGTTTGGAAGGTGGTAGAAACAAAAATTGAGATTGGAGATCTAGAGAATCCCACCGCGGCCGAAGAAGTACTTCTCCAAAACAATGACATTGCTCTAAGTACTATTCATGATGCAATAGATGAAAGAACATTTGAGCAAATCAAGAATATTGAGATGGCTCATGAAGCTTGGAAGAAATTGGAAGAATCATTTGAGGGCACTCAAGCCGTGAAGGGTGCAAAGGCTTAGATTCTCAAAGAAAAGTTTGCAAGCTTCAAGATGAAGGAAGATGAGAGTGTGCTGGACATGTTCCATCGGATGGAAGTGATTGTCAATGATCTCAAGGCACTTGGTGAGAAGATAGAGGACAAGGACTTCTCCAATAAGTTCTTGAGATGTTTGCCCGCAAGATTTGGCATGTTAGTCACCTTACTAGTGAGGACCGGTTTGAACACAATGACACCAAATCAAATCTTGGGAGATATCATGACCGATGATGCTTATAGAGATGATGATGAGAAGGAAGAAAAGAGGGAGAAGAAAGATGACAAGAAGGATGACAAGAAGAAAAGTGTGGCATTCAAAGCCACATCATCCAAGGGCAAAGCAAAGCAAGAAACATCAAGTGAAGAAGATGAATCTTGGGATGATGATGATGATGAGAGGATGGCTCTATTTGTCAAGAGATTTGGCAAGTTCATGGTGAAGAAGGGCTACCGTGCTAGAAGAAAGAAGTCTTCATCCAAGAACAAAGAAGAGTTAAGAAGGTGCTTCAAGTGTGGAAGCAAAGATCATCTTGTTGCTCAATGTCCATACAATAGTGACAATAATGATGACAACAAGAAGAACAAGAAGAAGGACAAGAAGGAAAAGAAAGAGAAGAAGGACAAGATGGCCTTCAAGAAGAAGAAGGGTGGTTCATATGTAGTCACTTGGGATAGTGATGACTCCTCAAGTGATGATGATGATGATAGTGAGGATCACAAGACCACCAAGAAAAAGGTTCTTGCAAGCATTGCCATCAATGAGAAGCCTTCTCTCTTCGAATCTTCATCATGCTTCATGGCTAAGGCCACTAAGGTACAATCTTATGATGATGAAAGTGATGAAGAACATGATGATGAAAATGAAAATGATAGTAATAATGATGAACCTACTAAAAATAAATTATTTGACATGCTAGAAGATGCTAAAGAACACTTTGACATTAAGAGAAGGGAATGCAAGAGCTTGAATAAGGAGGTAAAAGCCCTTAAGCAAGCCCTTGATGAGCTCAAAGCAACTCATGAGAAGCTAGAGGAAGCCCATGGGAAGCTTGGCATGGCTCACAAAAAGCTTGAAAAAGCTCATTCCACTTTGCTTAATGAACAAGATAAAAAGAAGCATGTTGAAACTTGTGATGTAGGTGTAACTTGTGATTTAATTGATACATCACTATCTATGCCTATCATTGTTGCTACTACTAACTCTTCTTGTAGCACTTCCACTTCTACCTCATCTAGTAGTGATGGTCTCTCTCATAATGCCTCACTAGTGGTTGAGAATGAGAACCTCAAGAAGGAGGTCACTAAGCTCACTCACAACCTAGCTAAGGCTTATGGTGGTGAGGACCGCTTGCTTATGTGCTTGGGTAGCCAAAGAGCTTCTCTCTACAAAGAGGGATTGGGCTATACCCCCAAGAAAGGCAAAGCGGTCTTTGCTCCTCACAAGACTAGTTTTGTGAAGAACAATGGTCGGTTTTGCACTAGTTGCAAGCAAGTTGGTCATAAAGAGCAAGAATATAAAAACAAGAGCAAAAATGCTAATGTATCCTCCATTAAGTTTAATTCATGCTATATGCTTACTAAGGGTACAAATGGTGTGAAGGCTAAGTTCATTGGTAAACCATAGATGGGCTCAAAGAAGAAAGCCATTTGGGTACCAAAGAGTCTAGTGAGTAACCTTCAAGGACCCAAGCAAGTTTGGGTACCTAAAAAGAATTGATCTTCTTTTGTAGGTAAATTACAAAGCCGGAGGAAGGCATTGGGTTCTTGATAGTGGGTGCACTCAACACATGACCGGTGATGCAAGAATGTTCAACTCAATCAACACCAATGGCAATAATGGTTATGATAGTATCACATTTGGTGACAATGGCAAAGGCAAGGTCAAAGGGCTTGGTAAGATTGCAATATCCAATGACATGAGCATATCCAATGTGTTGCTAGTAGAGAGCTTGAACTTCAATTTGCTATCCATGGCACAATTGTGTGATCTTGGATTCAAATGCATATTTGGAGTAGATGATGTAGAAATCATAAGTGTAGATGGCTCTAATTTGATCTTCAAAGGCTTTAGATATGAGAATCTATACTTGGTTGATTTCAATGCTAGTGAAGCTAGATTGTCCACATGCTTGTTCACTAAGTCTAGCATGGGTTGGTTATGGCATAGAAGGCTTGGTCATGTTGGAATGAAACAATTGAATAGATTGATTAAGCATGACTTAGTTAAATGCTTGAAAGATGTTGTGTTTGAAAAGGATAAGCTTTGTAGCTCTTGTCAAGCCGGCAAACAAGTTGGAAACACTCATCCTAAGAAAAGCATGATAAGCACTAGTAAAGCATTTGAGTTATTGCACATGGATTTATTTGGGCCAACACAATACACTAGTATTGGTGGAAACAAATATAGATTTGTGATAGTGGATGACTACACTAGATACACAAGGGTATTCTTTCTAGTGGACAAAAGTGATGTATTTGCAACATTCAAATCATTTGTCAAAGGCATTCACAATGAGTTTGAAACAACCATCAAGAGAGTTAGAAGTGACAATGGTAGTGAGTTCAAGAATACTAGAATTGATGAGTTATGTGATGAATTTGGAATTAGACATCAATTCTCGACCAAATACACTCCTTAGTCAAATGGCCTTGTTGAGAGGAAGAATAGAACACTCATTGATATGGCAAGGTCTATGCTTAGTGAGTACAATGTGAGTCAATCCTTTTGGGCCGAAGCTATCAACACGGCTTGCTAATGTAGTAACCGCCTCTATTGTCACCGATTGAAAGAGAAGACACCATATGAGCTCTTGAATGATAGAAAGCCCAACATTGCATATTTTTGGGTCTTTGGTTGCAAATGCTATATCTTGAAGAAAGGCACAAGATTGGGCAAGTTTGACAAGAAATGTGATGAAGGATTCCTACTTGGCTATTCCACTACAAGCAAAGCATATAGAGTTTGGAATTTGGATAGTGGTACTCTTGAGGAAGTTCATGATGTTGAATTTGATGAAACCAAAGGTTCACAAGAAGAGAATGAGAAATTGGAAGATGTTAGAGGCATTCAACTTTCAAATGCCATGAGGAACATGGATATTGGTGAATTGAGGCCTAGGCAAGTGATTGATGATGAAGATGATCAAGTGATAGTGCTCTCTAACTCAAATGTGCAAGATGATACAAATCAAGCTAGTGCAAGTGACTCTCATGATATTGATCAAGAGCAAGTAGCTAGTACATTGTCTCAACCCAATGATCTAGCAAATGCAAGCAATCAAGTTCCACTGCTCCAACCAACAAGTATTGCAAGAGATCATCCTTTGGACACTATAATTGGAGATATTTCAAGAGGTGTACAAATAAGATCAAAATTAGCATCATTTTGTGAACACTTCTCATTTGTGTCATCCATTGAACCAAAGAAGATAGATGAAGCTTTGATGGATGTTGATTGGGTGAATGCTATGCATGAAGAGTTGAATAACTTCATAAGAAATCAAGTATGGGAATTGGTAGAAAGACCAAAGGGACACAATGTGATTGGAACCAAATGGGTCTTTAGAAACAAGCAAGATTAAGATGGGATAGTAGTAAGGAACAAAGCAAGATTGGTAGCACAAGGATATACACAAGTTGAAGGTCTTGACTTTGGAGAAACATATGCCCCGGTTGCTAGATTGGAAGCAATAAGAATCTTGCTAGCCTATGCTTGTGCTCACAACATCAAGCTCTATCAAATGGATGTTAAGAGTGCATTTCTAAATGGCTACATCAATGAAGAAGTATATGTTGAGCAACCTCCCAGTTTTGAAGATGATAAGAAGCCTAACCATGTGTACAAGTTGAAGAAGGCTTTGTATGGCTTAAAGCAAGCACCTAGAGCATGGTATGAGAGATTGAGAGATTTCCTACTCTCTAAAGGGTTCACCATGGGTAAGGTTGACACCACTCTTTTCATCAAGAAGATTGGAAAAGATCTATTTGTATTGCAAATCTATGTTGATGATATCATATTTGGATCAACCAATCAATAATTTTGTGATGAGTTTGGAAAGATGATGGCTAATGAGTTTGAAATGTCCATGATTGGAGAGTTGAGTTACTTCCTTGGTCTTCAAATCAAGCAATTGAAAAATGGTACATTTGTGAGTCAAGGCAAGTACATCAAGGACATGATCAAGAAGTTTGGCATGATTGATAGCAAAGTCATTAGCACACCAATGGGAACCAATGGCAACTTGGATAGTGATGTAAGTGGAAACATGGTAGATCAAAAGTTGTATCGGTCTATGATTGGAAGCCCACTCTATGTGACCACATCAAGGCCGGATGTCATGTTTAGTGTATGCATGTGTATAAGATTTCAAGCCTCACCAAGAGAAAGTCATTTGAAGGCTATAAAGAGAATATTTAGGTACTTGAAGCATACACCAAATGTTGGTTTGTGATATCCCAAAGGAGCAAAGTTTGAGCTAGTTGGTTACTCCAACTCGGATTATGCGGGATGCAAGGTTGAAAGGAAGAGCACCTCGGGCATATGTCAATTGTTGGAAAGATCACTTGTTTCATGGTCATCAAAGAAGCAAAATAGTGTTGCATTATCAACTGCTGAAGCCGAATACATATCCGCCGGTAGTTGTTGTGCACAAGTACTTTGGATGAAGGCCACTTTGAGTGACTTTGGAATCAAGTTCAAGAAAGTGCCATTGCTATGTGATAATGAGAGTGCAATCAAGCTAACCAATAATCTGGTGCAACATGCAAGAACAAAGCACATTGATGTCCGCCACCATTTCATAAGAGATCACCAACAAAAAGGGGACATTTGCATTGAGAGTGTAGGCACCGAAGATCAACTTGCTGATATATTCACCAATCCATTGGATGAGAAAAGGTTTTACAAGCTAAGGAATGAGTTGAACATATTGGATTTCTCAAATATGTGTTGATGCACCCCCACCAATATGACATGCCTCTCCTTCGAGCATCCCAAGGTAAAAGTTGATTGGCATGACATACATCTTTGCTAAGGACATGTTTAGTGCATCTAGTCATATTTTCAATCCTATTAGGAACTTTCAAATGGTTCTATTTTAGGCTCATTCATGAAAATCAAATGATTTTGATGTCTATATGGTATCACTATTGCTTCTATGTTTGACTTGATCTAGTGATGGCATATAACATGTTTATGGGCTTGTAAACCTAATGTTTAATCTAGAATATGAGCTCTAAGTGTTTAACTCAACATGGTACAAGATAACCCTTATTTGGAGATATGAAGAAGCTTGTCCTTAGATCAAACTGAGTTAAATATCTTTGGCAAATAATCTAGATTGGACTAAATTTGGGAAAATGATCCTCACCCTATTGATTGACATTGATAACAAGTAATACTATCTACATTTAGAACATTTGTGGTCATTGATGACAAAGGGGGAGAGAAACAAAGATAAGGGGAAGAAATATCTTAAAAAGAAAGAAACATATGATATCTTGATATATAACATAGGGGGAGAGATATGACAAAGAAAAGGGATATCTTGATATATAACATAGGATCAACTAAAATTTTGAGCACACAAGTAGGGGGAGCAAGCTCATGAACTTGTATGGTGCATTTAAAGGTGCATTTCATATGTTTGCTTGCATGGCACAAGTATTAAATTTCAAACATCCATGCTTGTGTGATGTATGTTAGTTGTAAGATTGAATGATGAAATGAAATCACTAGATAACTTTCATTTCCAAGAAAATCTTTACAAGTGGTATCTTTTCAAAGTATGTCTCCAAGTGATATTAAGCTAACCATGGAGCTAAGGATGGTATATTGGTGCACTCCGATTAGTATCATGCTTCAAAGGTCCAGCTTTTATACCTTAGCATCATTTGGTAGACATTGACTCCTATATTT
This sequence comes from Miscanthus floridulus, assembly GCF_019320115.1. NCBI lineage: Eukaryota > Viridiplantae > Streptophyta > Magnoliopsida > Poales > Poaceae > Miscanthus > Miscanthus floridulus. The sequence continues at coordinate 7,152,526 of NC_089582.1, forward strand.
CCTATCTAAGCATATGTGCAAGCTTCAATCCAAACTCTTAGCACATATGTAGGGAGAGCAATTGCTACCATTTGGGGTTCATGAAACTTGTCCATATCCTTTTACAAATGGTAAATATGCTTGGGCAAGCAACATGGATTCAATTGAATTTCAATTCATATCTTTGTATAAGGGTTGTCATCAATTACCAAAAAGGGGGAGATTGAAAGCTCTAGTTTGGTTTTGGTGAATTGATGAAACCCTAAGTGCTAACCTGGTTTATCAAGTGATCATGAGATAGGTAGCACACTTGAAGTGGAGAAGCCAATGAAGATCATAACATGACAATGGTGATGACATGGCAATGATCAAGGGCTTAAACTTGAAAAGAAGAAAGAGAAAAACAAAATGCTCAAGGCAAAGGTATAATCCAGAGGAGCTATTTTGTTTTGGTGATCAAGACACTTAGAGAGTGTGGTCACATTTAGGTTTGATAGTCGTACTATTAAGAGGGGTGAAACTCATATCGGAATACGATTATCAAAGTGCCACTAGATGCTCTAACTCATTGCATGTGCATTTAGGATCTAGTGGAATGCTAACACCCTTGATAATATTTGTGAAAATATGCTAACACATGTGCACAAGGTGATACACTTGGTGGTTGGCACATTGGAGCAAGGGTGAAGAAGTTAGAAGTGAAAATAGAGGAGATGCCAACGTCGGTCAAGTGACCGGACACTGGATCCAAAAGCACCAGACGCTGACTTCTGCGTCCGGTCGCGTTGACTAGCGGTATAGAGGCTAGGGTTTACCACCGAACGCTGGGCTGTGTCTAGTCGAGGAAAACCGATTTTAGACCCTTACTGTACTCGACCGAACGCTGAGGCTCCAGCATCCGGTCAGTTTTGCCAAAGCGTCCGGTCAGCTTCATAGCCGTTGAAATCTGATGAACAGCGTTTAAAGCTAGTGACATGTGGCATCCATCAGTGGACTAGACGCTGAGTCCAGGGTCCGGTCAGTTGGACCGGAGCGTCCGATCAGAGTGCAGTGTGCCTAGTGAAGGGGTACAACGGCTCTATTTCGTGGGGGCTTCTATTTAAGCCCCATGGCCGGCTGTGGCTCATATCTTTGGCCATTTTCATTGACATAGCAACCTTGTGAGCCTAGCCAAAGACCTCCCACTCATCTCCATCATTGATTCATCATCATAGTGAGATTGGGAGTGATCCAAGTGCATTGCTTGAGTGATTGCATCTAGAGGCACTTGGTGTTTGTGTTTCGCTGTGGATTTCGCTTATTACTCTTGGTGGTTGCCACCACCTAGATGGCTTGGAGCAGCAAGGATCGTCGAGTGGAGGTGGTGATTGTCTCCGGCTCCGATCATGGTGATTGTGAGGGGTTCTTGACCTTGTCCCCGGTGGAGAGCCAAAAGGTACTCTAGTGAATTGCTCGTGACTTATGTGATCCTCATCTTGTGTTGGTTGTGCAGCACCCTATTGAGGGTTGGGCATGTGAAGCCAATTAGCGCGTGAACCTCCAAGTGAGTGAATCGCCACAACGAGGAGTAGCTTGCCGGCAAGCAAGTGAACCTCGGTAAAAATAATTGTGTTCATCCTTTGATTCCGAGGTCATTGGTCTTCATTGTTATTCATCCTTGTGATTGATTGGTTCACTCCTCTACACGGCAGTATAACTATCTTGATCACTCTCTTTACTTTATCGCAAACTAGTTGACAAGCTCTTTAGTGTAACTAGTTGTGAGAGCTTGCTTGGTTGGTTGGTGTGGCTCTTTAGTTAGTCTTTGAGAGCACACTAACATAGAGTAGTGTCATACCTCTTGTGTGAATCGACACTATCTAAACTAGAATTGTGGTAGGTGGCTTGTATTTTGAGTAGGCTAGCGCAACACTTGCTTCGCCTCATAATTGTCTAACCTTTTGTTAAGTGTTGTTGTAGAAATTTTTATTAGGCTATTCACCCCCCCTCTAGCCATTAGGACCTTTCACCATGCTATAAGGCCTCGGACGAGGTACCGATTCTCCGATTCGCCCGAGGCCCCGTGCCACAAGGCCTCGGACGAGGTACCGATTCTCCGACTCGCACGAGGCTCCGTGCTGCAAGGCCTCGGATGAGGTACCGATTCTCTGACTCGCCCGAGGCCACGCGCTGCAAGGCCTCGGAGGAGGTACCAATTCTCCGACTCACCCGAGGCCCCGCGCCGTAAGGCCTCGGACGAGGTGCCGATTCTCCGACTCGCCCGAGGCCCCATGCCACGAGGCCTCAAACGAGGTGTCGATTCTCTGACTTGCCCGAGGCCCCGCGCCACGAGGCCTTGGATGAGGTACCGATTCTCCGACTCGCCCGAGGCCCCGCGCCATCAGGCATCGGACGAGCACCCAGTTACGTACTCGCTAGAGGCCGGCTCAGCAATGACCCCATCCCCACCGCCTTGACCGACTTCTCTGACAGGACGTCACATCCAGCCGAATGATGGTACGATACAGCGGAGTGGCCGACAAGACGGGGGTCACATCGATGCCATGCTGTCTGGGATAGGACGGGGCAGAGGTTACTGACTGCTGTGTTGGGTGCTGTGCTCACGACTGACACCCGTGCTGCACTGTGCTGCCTAACCCCTGCTCCAAGGACAGCGCGGCATGGAAAATCAAGTCCAGGTCCCTGTAGCCTCGGAATCAACGTACACGACCAACTGCTCCCTCCGAGCCTCGGCTATCCGCTTCCGGGCTCCTGTAGCCTTAGGACTCGCGCCCGCCGAGCCCCCCACAATGGTTTAGCCTCTGCACCAACTAGGCCTCAGCTCTCTACGTTGTCAGTGCTCTAGAACTGACACGTCGCCCGCAGTACGTGCCATGCCCAGCGTCGGGCTATAGGAGCTCCCACGTCGTGCACAGGGCCTAGCTCCTATAGCCTCAGAATTAGCGTACCCGCGCCATCGAATCAACCCGGCCTCAGCATTCTGTGCCGGTCAAACATACAATAACCAGCACGCCTCCATTAGAAGAAGGCATGCATGCCACCACAAGAGCTCCCACGTCACACAGGATCAGGCGTGACCGGCGCGTCGCTCCAGTGCACTGAGGACAAGGCCGCTCCACTGACCATGCCACCACAGTGATGAGCTACAGGGCTCGAACATGCCGCCTCTACTCACAAAATGCCATGTAGCAAATACATGTACCACCCATGTGTCTCCCTTAGACTATAAAAGGGAGTAACCAATGCCGCTTCTTGGAGAGACATGGGCAAGCAACGCACAATGCTCTGTAACACGCACGCTTCCTCACTGCAAGAGATCAACATCTCAAGCAACCCACGCCACTCTACGCAGAGACCTGGGCTAGCTCCCTCTCTCGCTCAGCTTGTAAGCCCCTACTACAAGCACCTCGGTGCAAGGAATACAAGATCGCTCTCTCAGACTGGATGTAGGGCACCTATTGCTTGAACCAGTATAAACCTTGTGTCTCTTTGCATCACCATCTGGGATTAGGGGTACGCAGTACACTTTCACTAGTCGGTTGAGGACCCGCCGGACCAAAACACCGATAGTTGGCGCGCCAGGTAGGGGCCATACTGCGTGTCAGCTTAGTCGTCCCAATAAGTTTCAGATGGCAGACCCCGTGCGACCACTGTGTCTCACCATGGTGATCTGGTTCGGGAGCCTAGAGTTCATGTCTCTAGGATATGAGTACGATATGGTACTCCTCCCATCCAGAGCCCCAGCGACCGACGACGACATCACGCACTAGCAGCCCAGGCGCAGGCGGCGCCTGGGCCACCTCTCTCGTCGCGCTCGCTAGGCATGACGCGGGCAAGATCACCCCGACACCACGTGAGCTCAGGGCGACGCACCGTGCTCCGCCAGTATCCCACACCCGGCTGTTGGTATAGAGTCCTTGGCTAGGGACCTATCTAGCTTAAGCCTAGACAAGGGAAAGACGCTAGTGGCGCGTAGCAACACCCTATCATCAAGCTCTGCCCCGCCACCTCCTGAGGAGTCGACTCTGGCGGAGCGGAGCCCGGCGACGACGCCATCCCCGTACCCCTTCGGGTTGGGCAATGCTGCCACCACCTACGCTTCCGCCTATGCTTTCGCTCACGCAGAGCCCCTAGGACGCCACCAACGTTTTGCCCTCGACCTCATCACCACAACCCCGACCCACACCCATGTTGACTCCTCGGAGGAAGACGAGGCGTGGGCCAGAGCGGACTTCTCCGGGCTTCGTGACCCTAAAGCCATGCGCCGCTTCATGGCCGCGAGCGACTACTGCTTCGGCTACTCCGATTCCGATGACGAAGACACTTACGATCCCACTCGTGAGTGCTTCAACGTCGAGCTCGGGATGCCGAGCGCAAGTGATGGGGACGAAGGGGTAGGCAATCGCTTCCTACCCCATGAGGGGGCAGGCGACGCCGCACCTCCACGCGTCGAGCCCCCGGCAGCATGGAACGAGAACCCCGCCCCCGAGGAACTTTGATGCCTAGACCTGGAGCAGCTCTGTGAGCTTCAGGCTAGGGTCGAACGAGACCAACTCCTTCTACAGCAGCTCCGAGACACTCTCGAGCAAGAGCAGCGGGGTTGCGGTGATGGCGGAGCAGCCTGGCGGAGGGCTCACGACGTCAACCACCGCATCAACAACGACGATGGGGGCGAGCAACCCCCTATCTTCAATCGCGCAAGCCAGAACATCGTGGCAACAGCGATGCTACTCCGGACAATGCCTGAGCCCTCTACCTCGGAGGGGCGACGGGTCCATGGCGAGCTCTGAGACCTCCTTAAGACCGCAGCGGTACAGCAGGCCAAAAGTTCCACCTCTCGACGGCGCGGGGGCGCCTCGAAACTACCCACGGCATCGCCTCGACAGGATAGAGAGGCCTCGGTTCGTCCCGAGCCTGCTCGGGCACCGAAAGCCAACAAGGCCCCCTCGGTGCATGACTGCCTCGCCCAAGTGCCAAAGCCCGGGACCTACAAGCTAGCCAACAAGAAGGGTGAAATCCTCACCAACGCTTAGAACATAGAACAGCTACGTCGATTCTACCCTTAAATTCCCAAGTATTATATACATTATTTCTCAAAATACAATAAAGAAGCGTTCTTTAGTTGTTCTAATTTTTCGAGAAACCCTCCCCATCGATGGGGGATCGATATTACGATAACGCTATAAGGGAGACTCGGCTCTACCTCTGCAGAGGTGCCCACCGCGGGGCTCGAACAAGACTCGGCTCTGCCTCTACAGAACCGAGCCTCCCTTGGGGGCTAGAAGGGGGGGACCCCCCCTAAGTCGCAGACACCATGTTTTAGTCGTTTTTCGAAGAAATTTCTACGCCAAACTCTCTTGCGTACTCCGACAAATCGATTGTAAAAAACCTAAGGACCAAAAGTCTGTCTCAGGGCCAAAAGGCCGGCCGAGCTACGAGACGGCCTACGCCTCTAGGTTACGGCAACTCCCTCACCACCTTTTGCCCAAAGGGCAGCTTAGGCTCCGAGGAAGTTTTTTGCAAGAGATATGTTCAAAGATGAGATAGAGGGCAGAGGCTAAGAAATACAATAAAAAATGATTAAAAAGCATATACACACAAGTACTTTAAAAGGCCTCAATGGCCATGAGCGTCATGGTACAATGATATAAGTCCTAATCTATTTACATGGCCCCTTTGGCCCAGGTCAAAACTTCGGGCCGCCAGTGTCGGCGGTCAGCGTAAGAGGAACCACCTCCTCTTCGAACAACCTAGCCAGTGCCATGCCAGGGGCCTCGCCCGCCTCCACCAGCTTCATGACCTCCTCCTTGGCCTTCTCGTCATCCTTAGCCACGACGTAACCATCGCTGACGGCCTCGAGGTTGATGCCGGCATAGTGCGAGGAGACAACGGCCAGGGCGCGCTTGACACCCGTATGCAGCGCCCCCCGGAGCCGCTCGTGGACTCGGCCGCTCAACGCGATCAAGCGGCTCTCGAGGGAGCTACCCAACTTGACCCCCCTGACCTCCGGGGCCTCGCAGGCGGTACGACCGGCGCTTTGCAGCGCGTTGTGCTCTCGGATCTCGGCCTCGAGCACCGCCTGCACTGCGACAGAGGCCTCAGCTGCCCGGGTGACCTCCTTCTCCAACCCTGCGCCAAGGCAGGCGGGATGGGGTTAAGCACGAAAGAAAACAAGCCAAACAGAGATGCAAGCCTATGAGACTCACCCTCGGCTTTCTCCCTCCTATTTTGGACCTCGACCCGAGAGGCCTCGGCCGCCCTGGAAGCCTCCCTCTCCAGCTCTGCGTCACATCAGGGAGTTAGGGGTCGAACGCAAGAAAAACAAATAAAACAAGGGGCGCGGCTCGTCACATATTTATGGGGGAGGGAAGAGGGCGAAACGGACGGGCGACGAAACCGAGGAAGTTTCCCTCAGATCTAGCGCAGTTAATCCGGATCAGACCAAACCACCCATGCGTCCACCTTCTTCTCATTAACCGCGCGCACACAGTAATGTCCCATCCATAGATGTTGCGTCGCATTCGACCACAGCAACAGCAGGCGCCGTTCCGTCTCCCCGAGGAACCGCCTCAAAAGGTGCACCTACCGTCGTCAGCCGATGGGAAGGGAATATCCCCCTCCCGATTCCTTTCAGACTAAGGAACTGGGCATCGAGCCCGTTACGGTCCAGGGGTTTGAAGGCTAGGCGCCCGAGGGTCTCGACAGCCGCCCCAGGACAAACAGAGTCAGGGATGACTATAGGCGAGCCCGTACATGGCCAAGGCCCAAGCCAGCAATTGCTTGGGATGCCCTAAGTCGTGTCCGAGATCGACAGGGAGGTCTCTGAATGGGATCGCACCGTAGGGAGGCATCGAGCCCCTAGGGCCAATCGAATGGCCCTGGGACCCACTAGAGAAGATCTCTGGTACTTTTGGAGTGCATCTCTGGACCGCTAGCCGACCCCTATCAAATGGGGCATGGGCCTCCACTCCGATTTACCCGATAATAGCTCACCAGAGGTGTCACTGCTCACCCACCGAGGGTAGCCTGGCATACTCCACCCCTCCCGAACAAAAAGGATGCGCGAGGGCCGCACAAAAAAGATAGGGAAACTCCTGATCGCCCTCTTGCTCCGAGTAGAGGCTCAGGGGCTCTTCCTGCAACCAACCTGATTCCTTTCAGACTAAGGAACTGGGCACCGAGCCCGTTACGGTCCAAGGGTTCGAAGGCTGGGCCCCCGAGGGTCTCGACAGCTGCCCTAGGACAAACAGAGTCAGGGATGACTATGGGCGAGCCCGTACATGGCCGAGGCCCAAGCAAGCAATTGCTTGGGATGCCCTAAGTCATGTCCGAGACCAGCGGGGAGGTCTCTGAATGGGATCCCACTATAGGGAGGCATCGAGCCCCTGGGGCCAATCGAACGGCCCTAGGACCCACTAGAGAAGCCCTCTGGTATTTTTGGAGTGCGTCTCTAGACCGCTAGCCGACCCCTATCAAATGGGGCATGGGCCTCCACTCGGACTTACCCGGTAACAGCTCACCGGAGGTGTCACTGCTCGCCCACCAAGGGTAGCCTGGCATACTCCACCCCTCCTTCCGAACGAAAAGGATGCGCGAGGGCCGCACAAAAAAGATAGGGAAACTCCTAATCACCCTCTTGCTCCGAGCAGAGGCTCGAGGGCTCTTCCTACAACCAAGCCGAGACCTAGCGACCCGAACTCGCACTCGGGGGCTCGGCAAACACGATAAAACCCCTCCTTCCGAATGAAAAGGATGTGCGAGGGCCGCACAAAAAGACAGGGAAACTCCTGATCGCTCTCTTGCTCCGAGCAGAGGATCGAGGGCTCTCCTACAACCAAGCCAAGACCCAGCGACCCAAACTCACACTCGGGGGCTCGGTAAACGCGATAAACACCCCTCCTTCCGAACAAAAAGGATGCGCGAGGGCCACACAACAAAGACAGGGCAACTCCTGATCGCCCTCTTGCTCTGAGCGGAGGCTCGGGGGCTCTTCCTGCAACCAAGCCAAGACCCAGCGACCCGAACTCGCACTTAGGGGCTTGACAAACGTGATAAAACCCCTCACTCAACATGAGAAAAGCCCCTGGAGGAATAAATCCACTCCTCCAGGGCCTCGGGGGCTACACCCGGTGGGTGCGCTCATGCGCACCCACCGAAGCCTCGAGTACAAAACACCATGCCGCGAGCCAAGCCTCATCAAAACCTCAGGGAGAGCGCTCACACTCTCCCCGAGGCTCGAGGGCTACTGTCGAGTACCATAAAAAGGGGTCCCCTAAGCAAGAATCAAAAAAATCGCTTAGACCTTAAAAATATCGAAGCCAAGAGATAACCACCAGCAAACCCCCACCTTATCCGAGGCCCGGCTGGACCACTCGGCCCACCTTGAACAGTATCCGGGCTCACCCAAAGCGGGCTCGACCTAGGACGAAACCATGAGGCCTCGGACGAGGTACCGATTCTCCGACTCTCCCGAGGCCCCGTGCCGCAAGGCCTCAGATGAGGTACCGATTCTCCGACTCGCCCGAGGCCCCGCGCCGCAAGGCCTCGGACGAGGTGCTGATTCTCCGACTCGCCCGAGGCCCCGCACCACGAGGCCTCGGATGAGGTACCGATTCTCCGACTCGCCCGAGGACCCGCGCCATGAGGCCTCGGACGAGCACCCAGTTACCGACTCGCTCGAGGCTGGCTCGGCAATGACCCCGTCCCCATCGCCTTGACCGACTTCTCTGACAAGACGTCGCATCCAGCCAATGCGTCCAACCACTCCCGCGATGTCAGCCGAACGATGGCATGATACAGTGGAGTGGCCGACGAGATGGGGGTCACATTGACGCCATGCCGTCCGGGACAGGATGGGGCAGAGGTTACCGACCGCTGTGCTTGGTGCTGTGCTCATGACTGACACCCATGCTGCACTGTGCTGCCTAACCCCTGCTCCAAGGATAGCGTGGCATGGAAAATCAAGTCTAGGTCCCTATAGCCTCGGAATCGACGTACAAGACCAACTACTCCCTCCGAGCCTCGGCTATCCGCTTCTGGGCTCCTGTAGCCTCGGGACTCGTGCCCGCCGAGCCCCCCATAATGGTTCAGCCTCTACAACAACTGGGCCACAGTACGCGCCATGCCCTGCGTTGGCCTGCAGGAGCTCCCACATCATGCATAGGGCCTAGCTCCTATAGCCTTGGAATCAGCGTACCCGCGCCATCGCATCAACCTAGCCTCGGCACTCCACGCCGGTCAAACATACAGTAACCAGCATGCCTCCAATAGAAGAAGACGCACATGCCACCATAGGAGCTCCCATGTCACACAGGATCAGGCGTGACCGGCGTGTCGCTCCAGTGCACCGAGGACAAGGCCGCTCCACTGACCATGCCGCCACAGTGACGAGCTATAGGGCTCGGACATGCCACCTCTGCTCACAAAATGCCACATAGCAAATACATGTACCGCCCCTGTGTCTCCCTTCGACTATAAAAGGGAGTAACCAGGGCCGCTCCTAGGAGAGACACGGGCAAGCAACGCACAATGCTCTGTAACATGCATGCTTCCTCACTGCAAGAGATCAACATCTCAAGCAACCCACGCCACTCTACGCAGAGACCTGGGGCTAGCTCCCTCTCTCGCTCAGCTTATAAGCCCCTACTACAAGCACCTCAGTGCAAGGAATACAAGATCGCTCTCTCAGACTAGACGTAGGGCACCTATTGCCTGAACCAGTATAAACCTTGTGTCTCTTTGCATCACCATTCGGGATTAGGGGCACACAGTACACTTTCACTGGTCGGTTGAGGACTCGCCGGACGAAAACACCGACACCTGTCGAATCTCGACTAGCCCAAGCTTAGGGGTCCGTCTCGTTACTCCAGGATGAAACTAGTGGCATTTGAATATGACAGGAGTAAGAGGTTTGGAACTATAGAATGATAGTTCGTAGATTTCTTCAATTCTTCCATAATAGTCGAGTCCATCAGTGTCGGGCGTAACAACTCCGCTGTTTGTGGTTTTTCGATTGGGCTGACTCTGCTCGTAGCTTGCTGTGTGAAAATGATATCCATTCACATCATAACCAGTAAATGACTTGACCCTAACGGCATAGCCGTTTGCAACCTATCTCAGCTCGTCACTTATAGGCGCATCAGTTTGGGCTTTCTGTTTGAACCAACAAATGAAATCGGGGCTCCCTAGTCCCGCACCTTGTGAAAGAAGGGTATCATTTTCTTGTGGGGTAGGTTGCCTTGATCATGCCAGGATTGATGAAGAAATTCCCTGTACCAACGAGAAACAAGGGGGTTGGATGAAGAAACAAGGACATACGGTGAAATGAAACAAGTTCGTTCAGAACTTACCCAATGAACGGCTACACCTCGACAAGGTTGGTCAACACATATAGCATGATACTGTGCCACTCTTTATTTTTCAATTGCTTAGTGGTCGATGCACTTGCGCTTCTGAGTTGCCCTTGGAAAAGGCTGAGGTTCAATTCATTTTTGCCAGCATTGTAATAAGGGGGTGGATTATAAACGCTAGGAAGTTTCTCAGTGTAGTATTTCTCTGTGAAGTTCGACACCTCCTCTAGAATGTATGCCTCTACAATGGAAGCCTCAATTTTGGCTTTATTTCTATATTTTTTACGAAGAGTCTTTAGACATCTCTCGATTGGATAGCACCAACGGTTCTGCACGCCCCCCCATCCGTGCCTCATACAGGAGGTGCACAATCAAATGCTGCATCGGCAAAAAGTCGAGTGGAAAGATCTTCTCCAACTTATAGAGCAACACGGGTGCCGCTTTTTCCAAGTCATCAATGATGGTCCGAGAGAGCTCCTTGGCACAAAGCTAGCGGAATAAGTAGCTCAACTCTACCAGCACTTGCCAGACATGCTCCGGGACATAGTCTCGAACCATCACCGGAAGAAGCCGCTCAATCCATATGTGGTAGTCATGACTCTTCATCCCGTTGACTCACAGAGTGCCTAAGTTCACTCCCCTCTTTAGATTCGTTGCATACCCATCAAGGAACATTAGCGTCTTGATCCATTCAAGTACTTCCCTCCTTTGGTCCTTTTTCAAGATGAAATTGGCCTTAGGTCTTCTCCAGGTCTTGCCATGACTAGGAGGCTGCATCTCTTGATTTGGTCTATCGCACAACGTTGCTAGGTCCACTCTAGCCTTAGGGTTGTCCTTAGACTTTTTAGTGTCCATGAGTGTTGCCCAAAGTGCCTCGGCAACATTCTTTTCAGTGTGCATTACATCAATGTTATGTGGCAGAAGAAGGTCATCGAAATAGGGGAGCCTCGTCATGCTCGAGATATGAGTCCACATATGTTGCTCACCATATCCCACAAAACCACCTTCTTCATTGGGCACAAGAGCATCTATCTGAGCATGAACCTCGGCACCAGTCATCATCTGCGGTGTAGGGTTTGTCACTTTGACACCTTTTGTAAAGTTCTTGATGTCTTGTCTGAATGGATGGTCAAGAGGTAGGAATTGACGATGTATGTCGAACAACGAATACTTGCCACCCTTCTGCAACCAAATGAACCTCACACCTTCCTTGCATATTGGGCATGGGAACTTTCCGTGAACACACCAGGCGCAGAATATCCCATACGCCAGGAAGTCATGCAGGGAGTAGTGGTACCAAATGTGCATTTTGAAGGTTGTCTTTGTAGCTCGATCGTATGTCCATACCCCTTCATCCCAAGCACGAACCAATTCATCAAACACGGGCTCCATGAACACACCCATATTACTCCCTTGGTGTCCAGGAATTATCAACGACAAGAATACGTTATGTCATTGAAAGGAGACACGGGGGGAGATTAAGGGTGGATAACGAAGATGGGCCAACATGTGTATGGGGCAGCCATCATTCCATAAGGATTGAACCCATCTGTTGCCAGCACGACACGTACATTACGAGCCTCATCTGCTTTGTCACGATGTATGTCATTAAAGCGGACCCAAGCTTCACCATCAGATGGATGTACCATCTTATCAGGATTGTACCGTTTGCCGTTTTTGTGCCGTGTCATCTATTTCGTGGATTCCTCGGTCATGTATAGTTGTTGGATCCTCGGTAGGAACGGAAGGTACCATAGGATTTTCACAGGGATCGTAAGTTGCCTCTTCTGGCCATCATCAGAGTCTACCTCTAGGTACCTGGAGGATTTACACTTTGGACAGAACTTTGCATGCTCGTGTTCTTTCCTAAATAGGATGCACCCCTTCGGACAAGCATGTATCTGCTCATACGACATCTTAAGTGCACGAAGGAGTTTCTGTTACTCGTACATGCTCTTTGGCAGAATGTGGCCCTCCGGAAGCAGGGTGCCAATCACGGCCAACATCTTATCGAAGCTAGGTCGACTCAAGTTTAACTCGGACTTCAACCCCATTAAGCGTCCAAAGGCATCCAGTTGAGACACCGTTGACCGATCGTGAAGGGGTTTCTATGCCGAGTCCATCATGTCATAGAATGTCTGTGCGACTGCCTCCATCTCCTCCTTCTCACGTCCCTCATCGAACTGTCCTTGGTGAAAGTCATCTAACATGTCTGCTACCCCGGCATCAGCATCAAAAGCCTCCACCCGTGGTCTCACCACCTCCTCTCTCATACGATGGGCTTCACCATGGTGGACCCACCGGGTGTAGTTTGGTGTAAATCCATTCTTCACAAGATGTTTACCCATTTCCACCTTGTTTACCCTTCTCCTGTTTCCACATTTGCTGTAGGGACACAAAACTAGGCAATGTCCTTTAGCAGCCTTGCCAAATGCACTGTTCAAGAAAGCATCAGTCTTGTTCATCCATTCCGTGGTGTAATCACTCTGACTTCTCCAGCCCGTGTACATCCACTGACGGTTATCCATCCTCTAACATATGTATCAGCGAGTAATGTAACTATCAATTGCATCTACATGGTGTTCCTACTGTCTAATAGGTGAGGATAGGTCCTAATCCCACCCGCGGATGTGTAAATGAGGTTGGTTTCCATGCTCTACTCCTATCCGAGAAAGAATTTCGGCAGCACCTCCCCACTGTTCTCCAGATACACGTCCTGCCAAAGAAGAGTGCGTATCCGGAGAACAACAGGGAGGTGATGCCGAAACTCTATCTCGGATCAGAGCAGACCATGGAAACTAACCCATCTATGCATCCATGGGCTGTCTAAAAAACATGGACAATCCGAAATAGATACGGTCATAGATATGCAAAGATCTGCATACCTCCAACCGTATCTCTTTCGAACGGGAGACGCCTAATTGGGTTACACGATCTACGACCATGATATGGAAAGAGGGGTTATACCTAGGGTGGCGGCGGAGTCAGTCTAGCAGGGCCATGGCAGGTCGGTGCAGTGGCAAGGCGACGCGGTGCAGGCAGACTGGCACAACGATGGGAACTCCGACTCAGCTCCGACGGGCTCTTCTCTACAAAAATGGAACAAAATACTGTCATTTAAAAAAAAATCGGCAGAACCTCCCTGCACGGTGAGGTTTCCAAAACCTGCAAAAAACAACGGCACGATGGCCGACAAGCACATATGTCTCAAGAGAAGCCATGTAGTTTGGATATCAATCCATGTAGAAGAATATATCCAAGTAGTACCACTACTTCTACTACTACTTCCACTATTGCTACTACTACTACCACTATTGCTACAACTACTACCACTAGTTCTACTACTACTACTACCACTACTTCTACTACTACTACCACTAATTCTACTACTACTACTACCACTAGTTGTACTACTACTACCACTACTTCTAATACTACTACTACCACTAGCACTACTAGTACAACTAATACTACTACAACTATCACTACCACGACAACAACAAGAGAGAAGGCATACCTGACGGGCGTCGGGGGTAGGGGCGGGCGACGTCGGGGTCGGGGTCGGGGTCGCTGGAGTCAGGAATGGGGTCGGGCACGGGCGGCGTCGGGGCAGGCGGTCCACGGGGCGCAGCCAGGGCAGGGCGTGGGCAGTGCGGCCGACAGGGCGTGGCGCGGGCGCACGGGCGGCGTGGGCGGTGGCGGCGCGGGCGAGCGGTGGCACGTGCGTGTGTGCGGGGTGCGTGGCTGGCCCAAGGGTTAAATCCATACTTTGCCGAGTGCCCCCGATCTGGCACTCGACAAAGGTTTTTTTTTAAAAAAAATTCTTTGCCGAGTGTTCCAGATCTGGCACTCGGCAAAGATTTTTTTTTTAGAAAATACTTTGCTGAGTGCCCCTGACACGGTGCTCGGCAAAGAATTTTTTTTCAAAATGTCTTTGCCGAATGCCCCTGTGAAGGCACTTGACAAAGAGGAATTTTTTTAAAAAAATTCAAAACCCTCTTTGCCGAGTGCCATGCCCCGGCACTCGGCAAAGTTTTTTTTTGCCTCTAAATTTTTTGTGCAGCCCTTTTAAGATATCAGGAACTCCTAGTTAGAATTTGGGGATTTTTTTATGGCTTTTTTAAATATTTAGTTACTTTATTTCGTTTACTTGAATTTTTTCGAAAAATATAAATTTGAATTGCACGTGGTACGAATAATGGAATTTAATGATTCAAAAAATGATAGTCATGTTACTGAGTGTAGTGTGAGGCCGTATCCATGAACGGACCCGAAATTTCGGACATCTTGTTCACGAAACATGACCGCGAACTTGCGTGCGAAGTGTTTTTAAATTCTATAAAAAGCAAACGAAGTCCAAAAATCATGAAACTTGTTGAGATGTGATATCGTATGTGGAGGCTATGATAAAAATTTGAGAAGGTTTGGTGCACGTTGTCACGTACGATGCTTACAAACCAACAAACCAGGACACTGATTTGTAAGCATCGTACGTGACAACGTGCACCAAACCTTCTCAAATTTTTATCATAGCCTCCACATACGATATTACAACATCTCAACAAGTTTCATGATTTTTGGACTTCGTTTGCTTTTTATAGAATTTAAAAACACTCCGCACGCAAGTTCGCGGTCATGTTTCGTGTACAAGATGTCCGAAATTTTGGGTCCGTTCCTAGATACGGCCTCACACTACACTCAGTAACATGACTATCATTTTTTGAATCATTAAATTTTATTATTCGTACCACGTGCAGTTCAAATTTATATTTTTTTGAAAAAATTCAAGTAAACGAAATAAAGTAACTAAATATATCAAAAAGCCACAAAAAATCCCCAAATTCTAACTAGGAGTTCCTGGTACCTTAAAAGGGTTGCACAAAAAATTTGGAGGAAAAAAAAACCTTGCCGAGTGCCGGGGCATGGCACTCGGCAAAGGGGGTCTTTGCCGAGTGCCAAGAATAAGGCACTCGGCAAAGAGGGTTTTGAATTTTTTTTAAAAAAATTCCTCTTTGCCGAGTGCGGCACTCGGCAAAGACATTTCGAAAAAAAAAATTCTTTGTCGAGCAGGGGCACTCGGCAAAGTATTTTCAAAAAAAAAAATCATCTTTGCCGAGTACCAGATCTGGGACACTCGGCAAAGAATTTTTTTTTAAAAAAAAACCTTTGCCGAGTGCCCGATCGGGGGCACTCGGCAAAGTATTTTCCAAAAAAAAAATTCTTTGCCGAGTGCCAGATCTGGAACACTCGGCAAAGAAATTATTTTTTAAAAAAAACCTTCTTTGTCGAGTGCCTAACAGCAGGCACTCGGCAAAGAAGGACGTGGCCAAACACCGTTACGCGGGGCAGCCTATGCCGAGTGCCGTTCTTTTACCGAGAGCCTGACACTCGGCAAAGAAGTCCGTTGCTGAGTCTTTTTTTGCCGAGTGCTCGGCACTCGGCAAAGAACTCTTTGCCGAGTGCAATTCTTTGCTGAGTGCGGCACTCAACACTCGGCAAAGCAGTTTGCACTCGGCGAAGATCCCGTTTCCAGTAGTGGTGGTGTGCTTTCAAGATTCTAACAAATATATGGTGTATGATTTTGGGTGGTCCCACATATATAAACAGAATCCCTCAACACCAGCACACTGAGATCAGCACCAACCTCACTAATGATAAAGACATACCCCACTATAAAGCTGATACTATCTATCATTTCCATTGCTACTACCACCAAATTCCCCATTTTTGAGAAAATCTCCTGCGAACACCTCAAGTCTGTCAAGCAGTTGAAGCACCACCACTTGGTCCCTCACCTGTGGAGGCCACTCGTAACACTGCAGAAATAAGCACATTTAAAAAAAAATCAGCAGGTTGAGAAATCAACTTCCGCTCATTAAACATCTGGTTCTAAGTTCTAACCAAAGCACAAAGAACCAGCAAGTAGCTGCTAAGTGCTAATGGCTAACAGAACAGAGGCAAATAGCACAACTGGTCAGATTAGGAGACGAACTCGAAGTTGCAGAAAAACACATCCATGTTTTTGGATAAATTACATCCATACTTTTATGCTGCTAAGTGACAATGTGACATATCATAGCTAAGGAATGCACAGGGTTAAAACATGTTTGATGCTGATAACTAGAGTGTAGAAAGCTCGATCATACAAACTTATGGAGTACTAGGTAATAGCCCCTTACAATTACTGTCACCTCCCTGGCCCAGCCCAAATTAAGATACATTTTCCAGATCCCACCATATGTGATGAGGAAATTGCTACTGCATATGTAGCCAATTCCAATGGTGCCCAGCAGAGAAGAAAATATGAGTGTAGGTGTAGGTGTATCACAGTTTTGCATGACATGGGATAGTACAATGTTATAAAATCTTTACTTAAAAAAAACAATGTTATAAAATCATTATATTGTTCTAGAGCACATATTCCCCATACTGAATACAGTAGTGCCTATGAATCCACTATATAGAGAGAAATCACAAACATGAAACAATGTAAAAGGCCAATAAGCAGCAGGATTTGATGTGCAGGTACCTGGAGTGTAGAAGCTCACGTAGGGAATGATGTCATAGAAGTCGTCGGTCATAACACGAATGCTCTGCCCAGTCTTGAGATCAAAAGTGTAGAGCCGACCAGTCGTCTTGAGGAAGATGACACCAACGACATCCGCAAAGGCAACCACAAATGGTGGTGCCCCGAGGGCAGGAGCAGGGAGCTGCGTGCTGAGGTCGATGGCTCTGTTGAAAAGGAAAAAGGAAGACAAGTGTTATGCTGGTTTCAAAACTCAACAGACAAACTGATAACCAGTGCAGCTGAATGAGAAACGAGCTGTAGACTGAAATTCAGAAAACTGCAGTGGCCAGTAAAATTTCAGAGAAAACATACTCGTCTCAGATGCTTGAAAGCCTTGACAAGGACTGAACACCAAATCTAGCCCAATATTGAGACAAGGATTGTACTACAAATCTTTGTTGCTTTAGATATAGAGATTCAGTTAAAAACTAAACACAAGAACAGCTCATGTGCAACTTTTGTCATGTGCTGTAGATACAGAGATTCAATTCTACTGTTGTGCTTTTGTTATGGGGCCTGCATTATTCCAAACCTAAGGATGATATCACTAGAAAGATTTGTTGGAAAGATACTTGGTGAGGTTCTAATGATGTTTACTGTTGCATAAAGCTGCAAACTGTGACAGATGGTGAGCAGCAGCAATCCAGATCTTCCTTCAGGCCATGGATACAGCGAGAAGTTGCACCGGTTGCTATTTCTGAGCTAGCAATCTACTGGAGATTCATTAATAAATTCCACATTTCTAGGTAGGTTTCACATGTGAGTGTGTTTTCTTTTCCAGGGACAGATTCGATGTAAGGATCTGGGCCTTGTTTAGTTCCCTTCAAAATTCCAAGTTTTTTCACTCTCTCTCCATCACATCAATTTTTAGCCGCTTGCATGGAGTATTAAATATAGGTAAAAAAAATAAATAATTACACAGTTTAGTTGGAAATTACGAGATGAATCTTTTGAGCCTAGTTGGTCCACGATTGGATAATATTTATCAAATAAGACGAAAGTGGTACTATTTATCAGGTTGAAAAAACTTTCAATCTAAACGTGGCCCTGATCTCTTGGCTGTCCAACTACACAAAAGATTACAACTGTATAGTCAGGGAACAGGTCTTGACATTTAAAAGGCCACTAGGAACTCTGACCGGCCTACCAAAAATCCCAGCTGGGGCCTAGGGTCAGATTTATAATAAAATTTCCTGACAGAGCTGTCACCATACACAGCAGTGAGTGACCTACTAACATAACATTAGTGGAGTGGGCTTTTGACGAAACTTTTAGTATCTATACCTTTTCCTATTACAGTTTAAATCGCTTCAAATCAAGACACAATGGTCCTCAATGATTTCTTTACAAGTACGTGTTTCTTATGCAAGGAAACTTATATGTATTGCTGGTAATATTAAATACGTTTTTTTCTGGATAGAATTGAATAAGATGATAAGGAAACGAATCGAAAATTTACGATGCTTACAAATTAAGCTAGCTACCTGCGGTACCCACAAGCTGAGCTGTTAAGGTACCTGAATTGGGGATGAGAAGGGAAGATAGACTTGGGGAAGGAGGAAGCAGAGCACGGGGATAGGCGAGAGGAAGCGTTCTTAGATTGGGTTTGTTTTTGAGTTCAATACTTGTTGTCTCTCTCTGAGCAGAGCTCCTACGTCCGGCTTGCCGGTGGGTTGTCCCAGCAGCACAGCTGCTTCAACTGCCTAGGTTTCAAGCCCATTGAGGCCCGGTAGTACGAGTACTTGGAAACCTGGCACGTTCGCTCCTCCTCCGCAGGTTCTTCAGGCAGTGCAGGTGAAGTAGGCGCTGCCGTAACATGAGCCTATTCCCATTTTTGGTGTGTAGGTTCCACCAATGGCCCAGCACACGCATGCCACAGCTCCCGGTACAGGGCGTCACTAGGCATTCCTCCTAAATAGAAGCAAATAATTTGCATCAATGGGTCATCAGAGCAAATACAGAACGTACAGAAATAGTTATTCTGCTCTATTTTATAGTTCTGATTTTGTAAATACTAATCATGAGCTATCTGAACCATTACAAAGAATGCAAAGTTGCAAACTGAACCGGAGCGCATGCATGGATCCCCCACATAAAAAACATCCCGTTCCAGAGGCAACAATACCTAGCCACATATAGTAGACACTAGAAATCAAAGTAACAGATCTAGATTTGTAATAGGTCCCTGATCCAAATTTTTTCCCCATTTGAGAACTGGTGACACGCATGCCTCTGTACAAGGAGAAACATGGTTAAAATATGAAACTACTCTGTCGACACTTGACAGAGAACAATCTAAACGAATCATCGAGAGCAGGCAAGCCAGTTTAGCCAAATTGCAGCAAATTCATAGAAGGTGTAGCTTGCAAGGATAGGACTTGTAGGAACGAGAAATTCATCTAGAGACAGAAATCCAAACCTGAGCCAGCAGCCGCTCCATGGATCTGCCCCGACGACGCCCGCGGGCACAGGGAGGAATCACGCACCAGAGGATGTCGCCGGAGATCTCCAACAGCGGACACAACGAGAATGCCGATCTCGCTGGAGGATACCGAAATGTGGGACGACCTCCAGTGAGGCGCCACCGCTGAGGGACGACTGCCCCACCGCGCGCTGCCCCGCGCGTGCACCGCTCCTCGACTGGGGGCCGACTGTGGTGCTGAAGGGAAGGAGAAGGGGATGCGCCAGCGCCACCGCAGCCGGTGGTGGGAGGCTGCCAGGGAGCCGGAGGAGACAGATCGGCCAGATCTGGGACTGGGAGAGTGGGAGGGAAAGCCGGAGACGAGCGAGTCGTTGAGCACTCGAGCACGACGGCGGCGTCCAGGATAGAGTGGGACGCGGGAGGGAGGGGTGTGTGTTGGGTGTTTTAACGGGTGTAGATTGTAAATGGATCACATCCGAACCCAAAACAGACCCAAGAGATCGTCCACTTGCATCAAGAGACGAGGCGTCGCCTGACCGGAACGCAGATTCCAGGCGACTGCAGTATAGGAAAGGTGGAAAGGCGTCGCTTAACGAGGAGCGCACTTACACATGCAGTCATCTTTTCCATGCTCGGTCTACGTTTCTCTTTGGTTGGCTAGCTTTGCATATATACTGCTTTCACGGTCTTTATGGGACGCGTTAAATGTTTAGACACATGTAGTATTAAATATAGATAATTATAAAACTAATTGTATAACTTGCGACTAATTTGCAAGACGAATCTTTTAAGCCTAATTAGTCCATGATTTGACAACGCTGTGCTATAGTAAATATATGCTAACAACGAATTAATTAGGCTTAAAAAATCGTCTCGCAAAATAGTCTCCATCTATGTAATTGGTTTTGTAATTAATCTATATTTAATGCTCCTTATTAGTATCTAAACATTTGATGTGACATAAATTTTTAGGAGCAACTAAAAAACCAAACACCCATAGTACTATAACCAGTCAAAAATGCTTTTAATTATGTGTGGCTTGGAGATAATTGGCAAATAAAAAAAAACTTCTAGATGCATGTTGCGGTTACGGAGAAACCTCTTGCCAACACTCGACGTTGTCAGGTGGGGCCTTTTGCTGGACTTTTATGTGTGGCGGGTTTTCAATATTTTGAAAAGTACGTCCCGTGCACAGGTAGCCGACGATCTGACACACGCCGTGACGCCAGCTGCAGGGTACGTACAAATAGCCGTGCACGGGAACGCGACAACGACCGCACTACGGCCTACTACTGCACCGTGCACCCAACGCCAACAAGAGAAACGTAGAGCAAGGCCAGCGAGACCAGCAATATCATGGCGGCAGCACCAGCTCCGGCGTCTGTCTCGCCGCCGCCACGCATGATGAAGCTGGGCTGGCAGGGGCTGGAGGTCTCGGCGCAGGGCCTGGGCTGCATGGGCATGTCGGCGGCGTACGGCGAGCGCAAGCCCGAGGCCGACATGGTGGCGCTGCTCCGCCACGCCGTCGCGTCTGGGGTCACCTTCCTCGACACCTCCGACTCCTACGGCCCGCACACCAACGAGGTCCTCATCGGCAAGGCGCTGCATGGTGCACGGGAGAACGTGCAGGTGGCCACCAAGTTCGGCATCACGACCGACCTGAGGGAGATCCGCGGCGACCCGACGTACGTTCGTGCGGCGTGCGAGGCCAGCCTCCGGCGGCTCGGCGTTGACTGCATCGACCTCTACTATCAGCACCGCATCGACACCTCGGTGCCTGTCGAGGTCACGGTGAGTTAATTGGTCAGTCGCGTAGGAGTACTTGCATTGAGTTCATGCGTTGATAAGTTGCACTAATGCTTGCATTCTCTGAAACTTGTATATAACTATATATGCAGATGGGTGAGCTCAAGAAGTTGGTTGAAGAAGGCAAGATCAAATACATCGGGCTATCCGAAGCGTCGGCATCAACGATCAGAAGAGCGCACGCAGTTCATCCGATCACCGCCGTCCAGCTGGAGTGGTCTCTCTGGACAAGAGACGCTGAACAAGATGTAATCCCAACCTGCAGGTACATATATATCCCCGCATTGTTTGTTTTGGCACCTAGGAATGGAAAACTCAGTTTGTTGTGGATGGATCAGAAGCCAAGGTACATACTCTGTCTGTTCTCTCAATTTTCAGACAACTTGGAATTGGAATTGTGGCATACAGTCCACTGGGCAGAGGGTTCTTCTCCGGTGGAGCCAAACTTGTCAGTGACCTGCCGGACGACGATTTCCGCAAGGTACGGTGACCTATCCTATTCCTATCCATAATCCACATGATCCATCCAACTCCAAGAGACTATATGTTGTGCTTCATCATGTACGGAATGTATTGTAATGCCATTCGATATATATGATCTTCTTTCAGACTCTACCAAGATTTCAGCCAGAGAACATGGAGAAAAACGCGCTGATATTTGAGCGTGTGAACCAGATGGCTGCGAGGAAAGGATGCACATCATCGCAGCTCGCACTGGCTTGGGTTCACCACCAGGGAAGCGATGTCTGCCCCATACCTGGAACAACGAAAATCGCCAACTTCAACCAGAACCTGCGAGCGCTGTCGGTGAAGCTCACGCTGGAGGAGATGGCCGAGCTCGAGTCCTATGCCGCCATGGATGTCGTCCAAGGTGACCGCAGCACCTTTCTCAACTCCTGGAGAGATTCAGACACGCCTCCACTGTCGTCATGGAAAAGCAGCAAATAGATATGTATGTACCATTGTTATCTGTGTGTGCATATTGTTGAGAGAGTTGAGGTTATCTGTATTTCAGTTTTCAGACTAGCTATCTAGCTATTAAAGTTGCAATATCATATATCCAAATAAAAGTTGTAATAAGAGGATTGAACGCTTGCTGGCTTAATTGGTAGACAACGGCATTGTCACATTAAGCAACTCATTATTTCGACCAATCATTCAATGTTTTTTAGCCTTTTAAGAGATGGGATTGTACTGTTTGTGTTAGATCATAGTTGATTACCACGGTGACGTCATACCAGGGGTTTAATACTTTAATTAGATAGACTCACCAAAACTGCGAGAAGTTTTTTTAATATTTTTTTTGAAGTTGTTATTTTTTTGCGGGCACACAGTATAACGTAGACATACCACACACACACTCACCCTTATAAATGCACACACGCAAATCCTATCCCTATGAGCATTTTTGAAGACTGGACCGGTAAATTCTTGGGATTGATGAAGTCGTCACATGCGCGCCACGTTGTCAAGGAGAATGTCACCTACCACGGAAAGCACAACGCTGTTAAATTTTAAAATATTCGCTCCCACAAAAATCAGAACCCAGAACCTAAGGTACTACTAAGACTCGTGTAACCCTAGGTTATTTGCCGTTTGGCTTAAGTTGATATTCTTTAGCGCACAAAGCAATCATGCTACATTCCAGTCCTACAAATTACTGGAAAGTTTTAGAATAGGTTAAAGCACAGGTAAAGGTTCGTAAATATGAAATGCTCAATATGAAGGGTGTACAAAACTAATATAAACTCCCAACACGAATACTTTTCACGTAGTTATCCCAAAGCTCATTCTTTCTGCTAAGTTGGCTTATGGGTCATGGACAATTAATAGGGTAAAACACTAAGTTCATCTAATTTCTTTGCCAGTGCAGCTAGCTTAACTGTCACTACCGGACAGAGCATCTTTGCCGAGGGCCTGAGGATTTGCCGAGGGAAAATGCTCGGGCACTCGGCAAAGAACATCCCTCGGCAAAGACTCTTTGCCAAGGGCCAGACCCTCGGCAAAGACAAGCACACGGCAACAATAATTCTTTGCCGAGGGCTTAGCCCTCAGCAAAGGGCCGGCCCTCGGCAACACCGCCTGACATGACGTCCATCCCCTGCCGTCAATCTTTGCCGAGGGCATCACCGTTAGGCCCGCGGCAAAGACTTTTTAACCGTTTTTAAAATTTTTCTTTTAAAAAATTCTTTGCCGAGTACCCCTGGCCCAGCACTCGGCAAAGACAGTCTTTGCTGAGTGCGGGCACTCGGCAAATTTTCAATTTTTTTTGTTTTTTTTACCCCAAATTTTTTGTTGGGCCCGCCTACATTGTTTACAACTTCATGTTCAAATTTGGTGCTTTTTCTAGTTTTTTTGTTATATTTGGTTGATTAATTTGATTATGTTGAATTTTTATATATAATTCAAATTTGCGACGTCATGTTATCGCATGTGTAGGCTGTGGTAAAAAATTGAGAATGTTTCAAGCAAGTTGCGACGTCAGATGCATAAAACCCAGACATCTCCAGAGATGTCTGGGTTTTATGTGTAGGCTGTGGTAAAAAAATTGAGAATGTTTCGAGCAAGTTGCGACGTCAGATGCATAAAACCCAGACATCATAAAATCCAGACATCTCCAGATGTGTGGGTTTTATGCATCTGACGTCGCAACTTGCTCGAAACATTCTCAATTTTTTTACCACAGCCTACACATGAGATGTCTGGGTTTTATGCATCTGACGTCGCAACTTGCTCGAAACATTCTCAATTTTTTACCACAGCCTACACATGTGATAATATGACACCTCGACAAGTTTCGTGATTTTCGGACTTCGTATGGACTTTATATAATTTTAAAACACTTTTCCGCCAAGTGGCTCGTCATGTTACGTGAAGAAGATGCGCGAAATTTGATGCGAGTTCATGGATAGAGACTCAACATACACCAAATATCATGAATAACATTTTTCGAAGCACTAGATTACAATATTCCATGCACTTGCAGTTCAAATTTGAATTATATATAAAAATTCAACATAATCAAATTAATCAACCAAATATAACAAAAAAACTAGAAAAAGCACCAAATTTGAACATGAAGTTGTAAACAATGTAGGCGGGCCCAACAAAAAATTTGGGGTAAAAAAAACAAAAAAAAATTGAAAATTTGCCGAGTGCCAGCTTAGCACTCGGCAAAGACTGTCTTTGCCGAGTGCTGGGCCAGGGGCACTCGGCAAAGAATTTTTTTTTAAAAAATAAAAACATCTTTGCCGAGGGCCCTGGATCTGGGCCTTCGGCAAAGGCCCAAAACCTAAAAAACCCGGGTCGGCCCAAAATCCCCAAAATCCCTATCTTTTTCCCTCCGGCCCGCGCCCGCGCTCGGTTCCGCACCCCCGCTGCCACTCACCTCGCCGCCTGCCCGCCCTGCCGCTGGCCGCCCTGCCTCCACGCTGCCCCGCGCCTGGCTGCCCCTCCCCCAACCTCAGCTCCCACCGGCGGCCGCCTCGCGCCCCACGCCGGCCCCCCTCTTCCACCCCAGCCACCACCGCCGCGCGGCCCCCTGTAGCTGCGCCCGGCCGCCCTGGCTCCACCGGTGGCCGCCCCGCGCCCGGCCGACCCTCCTCCCCCCGCGCCAGCCACCACCGACGGCCCCCCTGCGCCCGGCCGCCCTGGCTCCACCGGCGGCCGGCCCTCCTCCCCCCATGCCGGCCCTCCTGCCCCCGCGCCGGCTCCCACCAGTGGCCCCCTACGCCCGGCCGCCCCATCCCCATCGCCACCCCGAGGCCAGCCCTCAGCTCGGCCTGGTTGCCAGTTGGTGTTGGAGGGGAGGAGGCAGAGGTGAATTAGGAGGAAGAAGAGAAGGAAAAGAGGAGAAGGAGGAAGGGGAAGAGAAGGAGAAGAAGAGGAAAAGGAGAGGAGAAGGAGAAGAAGAGGAAGGAGAGGAGGAGGAGGAGAAGCGGAGAAGAGAGAAGGGAAGGGGGAGAGGAGTACTCCGGCGCCCTCGACCTCGCCGGAGAAGAAACTGAACCTCGCACCGCGACGCCCGACTCCGCCGCAACACTAGGTAAAACTCTCGTAATTGGCCTTCGTGTCGTATATGGTTGTGTGGGCCTTCGTGCTGCATGTTGATATGAGGGCCTTCGTGCCATTGTCGTTGTCGGCCTTCGTGCCGTTGTGAATGTCGGCCTTCGTGCCGTTCTTTTTTGCAGGTTATGGAAACCTCACCGTGCAAGTGAGGTGTTGCCGAATTTTTTAACAAATACTAACCTGTTGCCTTTTTATATTGCAGAGGATCCGTCGGAGGGGACCAGAGGACCCCGATCGTCTTCGTGGGCGTTGCGGGTCTGCCTGCACCGCGTCGCCTCGCCACTGCACCGACTCGACACCGCCCCGCTAGCCTGACCTCACCGGCACCTTAGGTATAACCCCTCTATCCGTATCATGGTCGTAGGTCACGTAACCCAGTTAGGCGTCTCCCGTCCGAAACAGATACGATCGGAGGTATGCGGATCTTTGCATATCTGCGATCGTATCTGTTTCAGATTGTCCACATTTTTTGGACAGCCCACGGATGCGTAGATGAGGTTAGTTTCCATGGTCCGCTCCGGTCCGAGGCAGACTTTCGGCATCACCTCCTTGTTGTTCTCTAGATACACACTCTCCCTTGCAGGACGTGTATCGGGAGAACGGCGGGGAGGTGCTGCCGAAATTCTATCTCGGATAGGGAGCGGAGCATGGAAACTAACCTCATCTACGCATCCGCGGGTGGGATTAGGACCTATCCTCACCTATTAGAGAGTAGGAACACCGCGTAGATGCAATTGATGGTTACATTACTATGTGCTGTATATGTGGAAGGATGGAAGACCGTCAGTGGATGTACACGGGCCGGAGAAGCAGGAGTGACTTTGACATTGAGTGGGTGAATGGGACAGATGCTTTCTTGGAACATGCATGGAGCTCGGGTGTAGCTAAAGGACATTCTAAACTTTGGTGTCCCTGTAGCAAATGTGACAACAACAGAAGGGTAGACAAGGTGACCATGGGTAAACATCTTGTATACAATGGTTATACGGCTGGCTACCACCGGTGGATCCACCATGGTGAAGCAGATCATATAAGAGCGGAGGTGGTGAGACCACGCCTCGAAGCTTTTGATGATGATGCCGGAGTAGCAGACATGCTAGATGACACTCACCAAGCTCACTTCGCAGAAGGACGTGAGAAGGAGGAGATGGATGAAGCCGCTAAGGCCTTCTACGAAATGTTGGACTCGGCACAGAAACCCCTTCATGAGAGTACAACGGTTTCTCAGCTGGATGCCATTGGACGTGTTATGGGGTTGAAGGCCGAGTTAAATCTGAGTCGCGAAGGCTTTGATAAGATGTTGGCCGTGTGTTGGCAGCATGCTACCGGAGAAGCACATTCTGCCGAAGAACTTGCACGAGTCACAGAAACTACTTCATATGCTTAAGATGCCATATGACAAGATACATGTTTGTCCGAAGGGGTGCGTCTTATTTAGGAAAGATCACAAGGATGCAAAGTACTATCCGAAGTGTAAATCCTCAAGGTACTTGAAGGTAGACTCTGGAGATGGCCAGAAGAGGCAGCTTACGATCCCCGCGAAAGTCCTACGGCACCTTCCATTTGTGCCGAGGATCTAACAACTTTTCATGACCGAGGAATCCGCGAAATAGATGACATGGCATAAAGAAGGTGTATGGTACAAGCCATGGACGATGGTGCATCCATCCGATGCCGAAGCATGGACGTACTTTATTGACAAACATCCTGACAAAGCAGCTGAGGCTCGTAATGTACGTGTCGCGCTAGCAACATATGGGTTCAATCCTTATGGACAGTTGTCTGCCCCATACACATGTTGGCCCGTGTTTGTTATCCCCCTGAATCGCCCCCCCAGCATCTCCTTTCAACGGCATAATGTCTTCTTGTCATTGATAATTCCTGGACACCCGGGGAGTAATATGGGTGTGTACATGGAGCCTATGATTGATGAATTGATCAATGCTTGGGAGAAGGGGGTATGGACATACAACCGAGCTATAAAATCATCCTTCAAGATGCATGTTTGGTACCACTACTCCCTGCATGACTTCCTGGCGTATGGGTTATTCGCCGCCTAGTGTGTCCACGGGAAGTTCCCGTGCCCAATATGCAAGGAAGCTATGAGGTTCATTTGGTTGAAGAAGGGTGGCAAGTATTCATCGTTCGACAGGCATCATCAATTCCTCCCTTCTAACCATCCATTCAGACAAGACATCAAGAACTTTACGAAAGGTGTTGCAGTGATAGACCCTAAACCGCGCATGAAGAGTGGTGCTGAGGTGCATGCTCAGATAGATGCTCTTGTGCCCAATGAAGGAGGTGGTTTTGTGGGATATGGTGAGGAACATATGTGGACTCATAAGTCCGGCTTGATGAGGCTCCCCTATTTCGATGACCTTCTTCTGCCACATAACATTGATGTAATTCACACCGAAAAGAATATCGTTGAGGAACTTTGGGGAACTCTCACGAACACTGACAAGTCTAAGGACAACGTTAAGGCTAGAGTGGACCTAGCGATGTTGTGTGATAGACTGAAGCAAGAGATGCGGCCTCCTAGTGGCCGAAACAAACAATGGAAAAGACCTAAGGTCGATTTCGTCTTGGAACCTGATCAAAGGCGGGAAGTACTAAAATGGATCAAGACGTTAATGTTCCCAGATGGATATGCAACGAATCTGAGCAGGGGAGTGAACTTAGGCACTTTACGAGTCAACGGGATGAAGAGGTAAGTAACTATAGATGTTATCACAACTACTTCATATGATAATGTTGGAAATCAAAAGAGGAACTGATAAATTTTCTTAATCACTTGTGCAGGGCTTGGTTGGTTTTGTCGAGTACTGCACGCTCCCCCGCGAGCATCCTTGGTGTTTTGTGCAGGAAATGGTACCTCGGCCTTGTGAACGTGTCCGAGGACGTGCGAGAGCCGGCCTACACGTGGGACAGGTACCAGTTGGCCCCTGACGACAGGTACCGCAACAAGCAGGAGCGGGTACTGGCGGAG
This sequence comes from Miscanthus floridulus, assembly GCF_019320115.1. Lineage (NCBI taxonomy): Eukaryota > Viridiplantae > Streptophyta > Magnoliopsida > Poales > Poaceae > Miscanthus > Miscanthus floridulus. The sequence continues at coordinate 7,180,707 of NC_089582.1, forward strand.
TTTTGGGTAAGTCTCTCTCGCACACCATTTTCATTGGGCAAGTCTTTTATTGAAATAATGAATGGATACATCGGTTTTGTATGCAGAGGTATTTCAAGCCAGAAGAAGGACTTGAGGCCCGGGTGGATCAGGCGGCTGCCGTCGCCTGTAGGAAGTACGTCACCGACATGCACCCTGAGGCGCGCGTGTAGGCCCACAGAGACTACTACGCCGTGGTGTTGAAGCAGTCCATCAGCAAGCCTGATGCAAGACAGGTGGAGCTGTCCTGGGCCCAGTACCTTGAGGTAGACGAAAAACATTAATAATGATTTGTTTTGAGATTAAGTCAGTTTAATTTTATCTTATTCTATGTCAAATAATCGATGACTTGTAGGTGATTCCCTGGTGGTGCCGATCCCACTCCGTGTGCTGGGAGATGATCGTGGACAGGTGGTTGTCCAACGACTTCGTTGAGAACCACACGAGGCAGTGGGACCAGCGTCTGCTGAGGCGAGGTGCTACTCACCATCAAGGCAGCCGCAGCCTCCCCGCCTACAAACAAGCATATGTAAGTGATTTCTTTTATCTTATTTGACGCTGAGTTCTGCCTTATTTCTCACCATCTTGCCATCTTACTCGCAGGAGGCTGCACACCCGGGCATGGAGGTCTCGGAGTTCTCTACGTGGGCTATGTCCCACATGGGCAGGGCATCTTCCTCTATCTCCTTCGACCCGTCTGCCCCGCGCGAGGTGTACTCCGACCCGACCGTGCACACTAAGGTCCAAGAGTACACCTCAAAGGTGAGGGAGGTCCATGGGGAAGATTACGATGTGCGCACTGAGCCCATTGATGTAGAGACCATCTTGAGGCTAGGAGGAGGCAAGAAGCATAGGCGGCTGTGGATTGCAGACGGCGCCATCGACTCCACCACTGTTCCCTCTCTCGACATGCTCCGAGCACGGAGCACGAGCTCCAGCCAGCCCATACACCCACGGCCTACTCCGTCACTGCAGCGGGTCGACGCTCTCGAGGTACATCCTGTTTTACTCGTCGTACGTTCATCTTTGCACACCTAAGTTATATCTGCATTACTGAAACATTGAAGTTTGTATTGTAGGCCGAGCTATAGGCCCAGAAGCTCGTGGTCGAGGCTCAGAGCGCGCAGCTGCAGGCCTAGAGGGAAGCATTCGCGGCCCAGGAGAGGAGGATGCAAGAAATGGAGGCCTTCGTGCGAAGTGTCCAGCAAGGGGATGTACCTTTGCCGTTGGCAGCTCCTCCACCGCCTACTCCTACAGCCACTCCTGTAAGTATGAAAGTTCACTCTTACTAGATGCTTCCTTGACATACAACCATGGTTGACATACAAACTTACTAGATGCTTGACATAGAAACTTACAAGATGCTTGACATAGAAACTTACTACATGCTTGCACTAGCTATGACATACAACCATGCTTGACATTCTCAATTTACTAGATGCTTGACATAGAAACTTACTAGATGCTTGCACTAGCTATGACATACACCAATGCTTCACATAGAAACTTACTAGATGAATCTCACACATGCAACCTCTTATCCTTTTTGCAGCTTCCGTCGGCGGGTTCGAATAACCCCGCTCATGCGTCACCGAATGATGGAGCCTTTGCTTCACCATCGTGTCATAGGCCGCCTTTTTGAGGAGTTGTGCTTCATCATGTGCTTCGACTTGAGCTTCACTTGTGGTTGTGACTTGTGCTTGGACTTGATGGACTGTGGTTGTGAATTTGTGACTTGTGGTTGTGATATTTGACTTATGGTTACGATATGTTGTTATTTGAGTTGTGGTTGTGATATAATGTGTGAAAATGGTTTCGTTGTGATATATATGTGATTATTGTGATGTTTGTGATATATATGTGACATGTGATATATATTTGAACTGTTTGTGTTAGTGGAATGCAAAAAACAAAAAAAAATTGCAATTTCGGTTGATTTGCCGAGTGCAATGGTCATGGCACTCGGCAAAGCTAGAAAACTTTGCCGAGTGCCAGGACATTGCACTCGGCAAAGATTTTTTTTTTAAAAAAGCAAAACATCTTTGCCGAGTGCCAAGCTGGGGAGGCACTCGGCAAAGAGCTTTTTAAAAAAAATTAAAAAATGGCTTTGCCGAGTGCGCGCCGCCGTGGCACTCGGGAAAGAGTTTAAAAAAATGTCTTTGCCGAGTGCCTTGCCGCCGCGGCACTCGGCAAAGAGTTTTTGAAAAAAAAATGTCTTTGCCGAGTGCCCTAATTATCGGCACTCGGCAAAGGCGCCATCAACGGAGCAGCGCCGTTGACGGCTGCTTTTCTTTGCCGAGTGCCGCCGTTGGTACTCGGAAAAGGCTTTGCCGAGTGCCTGACAAATGGCCCTCGGCAAAGAGTCTTTTTGCCGTTAATTTTTTTTTCGAGGGCTCTTTGCCGAGGGCGGCACTCGGCAAAGCCTTTGCCGAGGGCTTTTGGGCCTTTGCTGAGTGCCCTGGGCCCTCGGCAAAGAGGGCGCCTCCAGTAGTGTGTTGGGATTCCTTAGCTATTTATGGAGTGGAGTAAAATACGTTCACCATACAAGAACATGGTAGGTGGGTGGTGACAACTTATAAACTGCTCAAATAGGTACAATAACTTGGGAAATTGGTGGATGTCACTAGTGTGATAAAATATGTACTCACATGTTAGGTGCTAGGGTTAATAGCGGGATTGCGGCATGTATTGTGGAATTATCACTACTACAGATTCATAATTCAGTGACGGCACCATCAGTGCTGGTTTCGAGCGAACATGCAGTGATAACTCTTTGCTGCCGGTTCTTAGCTTCCAAGTCAGAAAATGATTAGGGTCCTCAAAAACCGGCAGCGAAAGTCCACATGACTGTCGGCTCGTGGCTAGAATCAGTAGTGATGTATCACCGGCAATTTACTGCCGGTTCTAGCCACAAGCCGGCAGTGCCGGTTCTAGCCATGAGTCGGCAGTGATGTGGGTTTTTTGGATAAGCCGGCCGTGATAGACCGAAGTACAAAACACAGATCGTCCTCTCCTCCCTCCTCTCTCCCATTCCGAGCACACTCATCCAGCATAGGCTCGTTTTCCCCACTCCCTCCATTGTTGCGGGCCCTCTTCACCAAAATGCAAAGTAAAGTGGGATCCTTATCAAGACGATGAAACTACACGAGGAAGTGAAGAAGGATCCAAGGCGGAATACCTACATCTCTTTGATCACCATCGTCCAAATCTCGAGGACGAGATTGATTTTAAGGGGGGTAGAATTGTAACACCCTAAAATTTGTACTTTTGAAAATAGGATTAAAATGATTTATTTATGAATTTTTGTGCTCATGAAATATAGGAAAATAAATAAATTTTCATTAAGTAAAATTTATCATAGGGTGTAGAAACATTTGTGATGCATTCATGCCACTACATATGATTTGTTTGGGTGAGTCGTTTTGACTCAAAATCAAAATCAATTAAAATTTTGGTTTTGAAAGGTCTTGAAATGGCTATAAAATAAAAGAAACAAAGAAAAAAAAGAAAAACTTCCTTCTCTCTTTAGGCCCATGGCCTCCTTTGTCTCCCCCTCTCTTTTTCGGCCTATAGGTCCAAGCTGGAGCTCAGCACTGCTCTCCCTTCGCGTAGCCCACATCCTCAACGGAGCCCAGCTCCCTTCCCTCTTCGCTACTGCGCGCGGTAGCCTAGCTAGCTCCGCAGGCCCAGTCCCATCCCATAGGCCCAACTCGACCTCAGTTCTCCCTTTCCCTTTCTCTCACGAGGCACTCAAAGCAGCCAGCCCAGCAACGCAGTTGCTCTCTTCTCTCTTTGTCCGACTGACCAGCCGGCCCCGCACCTTGAGTCACCAACAACCCGGACCCACGCGTCAGCGCCAGCCTCTTCCTCAGGCTGACCAGAGCCGGACTCTGTCAGGGGAGTTCCGCCACCGCATGCCCCGTCCCAGGATTTGGCGTGCTCCCCACGCCCATCCGCCCCATAAGAAGCGCTAGGACCCCCTGCCATGGCCCCGCTCTCATCTATGAGCCACTACCCGCGCCCCAGTCTAGCCACCCTGGTTTTGGATATCGCTGACGCGAGGTCGAAGCCGCCTTCACTGCGGCCGCTGATGGAAGCCACTGCGCCATCCCCAAGCTCTTGCCGCCCTTCGTCAATAGGTGACGAAGCTTTCTATCCTAGCCTCTTGCTCTCTCTTGCCCTCTATGCCTTGTTAACCACCGTCGGACTTTGCAAGACGCCGTTCTCCACCTCATCGAGCCTCTCGCCCTCTTCGTCTCGTCTCTGGCCACGATAAGACCCTAGGTGAGCTCGCCTTGATCCCCGCTTCTACCCCATGCTCTCCCCACGTCGAATCATGGACTCTAGGGCCCTCTCCGCGCTCGCCAACGAGCTCCTTGCCGCCGGCAATGGTGAACCACCGCTCAGTCACTGTTTCGGCGGTCGGTTTCTCTCTCCCTCCCCAGCTTTTAATCGTAGCCGTCCATCACGTGATCAACGTCCTAGATTCAATGATACCCCTTCGTCGGCTTCTTTTACAAAAGAGACCCTGAACTTTTTTAAGATTTGAACCCGCCGTCCCTAGTTTCTTTCAAAAGGACCCTGCCTTTTCTTTAAATAGTGCCCATAGTCCTTGCCCAGATTTAAAAATCTGATTTTATTTATTTTAATTCAAATATCAGTTGTGGATATTTGCAATATTGCCATCCAACTTCTAAACCATATATCTTCCGTGTTTTAACTCCGATTTGACCCGTTCAAGTTGCGTTAGATTCGTAACGACGAAATCTACGCATTAGTAAAAATATTTATCATATCACTAGCTCTGGAATTTCATGGTTTAAACTCTAACTTGAATAATAATTATGCAACTGGATTTTATAAATAAAATATGATTTGTTTTACTTTAGTTTTATAATTCAAATCTAAATTTGACTTAATTCAATTTATATAAGCTTTTATATAGTTAAAACACATGAAACTTATAGTTTTAAATTTTCTCTTATGAGTAGATTTTTTGGTAGTCGTTTCTTTCAAACCGTAGCTCCGATTAGTGTGCTCCTTCGTGCTAGTGTGTGTAGAACGTCTTTAAAACCTTTTTACTTACTGCTTCATATGTTTGGTGTACTGTTCTAATTTAGTTCTATTGTTTGCTTCGTATATGATTGCATGGATGCTTGTGTGGTGCTCTTTGATCATGTCCAGTCGGTGAGCTATACGTGGTGAATCAAGAAGCAGATCTTTAAAGGTTTGGACTAGAAGAAGGATCAACGTTTAAGGCAAGTATAGCATGGGATCTTCTTTGTTGTCCTATACACCTTTAATCATTTAATTCATGCTGCATGTGTCTACCTTGACTACCACTAAGGATATCCTAGTCTTTTGTACTTATACCTTGATATCTTTGGGTTATTGCATTAGATAGCTTTGCTAGTGCTCAACTAAAGCCATGATCTTGTAACTTGACTAATGGTTATGCAATAAACGTTTAAAAGATGCTTTTTAGCAACATAGAACAAGGGGGCTAGAGCATTGGGCTATTTTTATGGTACTCTAGATTCCTCTCCCTAAGAACTTATCTGTAAGTGATCATCCGGGACTTACAGTACAGCTGTGAGGGCTATATAGCTCTGGCTTTAGCTCAGTATGAGGACCTTTTCTAGCTTGTTAGTGGTTACCTTTATTGGCGTAAGAATGGCTTGAAGAATTGGGTATAGTGCGGCCTCTGTCTCCTTGTGTATAGGTTGCGCGTCATTGTGCCATCGGGAAGGAGGGCTCTACATCTGTTTGCCGAGGGAATCTAATGGCCCTAACTTGTTAGACGAAACTTTGAAAGGCTTCATAGTGAACCCTGCCGACCTTTCTTGAAAGTGGGTCAAGAGATTAGCTACCTCGGGCGAAAGGGTAAATCATGACTCAAAGTGAAAGCGTACAACCTCTGCAGAGTATAAAACTGGTATATTTGCCGTGCTCACGGTCACGAGCGGTCTTGGAACATTTACGGAATAAATGATCATTAATGGTTAATGATGACGAACACTGATGATAAAGATGCTCACTAATGAATATTGTTTATGCTATTTATTATTCATGTTTACCTGATCATGTGTTTATATGGGCTTATGAATAAACTTGTTGCCACCTTATTGCTAAAATCATGACTCATTAAAAGTTAATCGCAGTTAACCAGTGTCAGCCTTTTGAGCCTCATGAACCCCATGTTATATTTGTTGAGTACGACATGTACTTACGCTTGCTTTACTTTTAAATCTTTGGAAAAATCCCGGATGGGTACCAGATTGCTAGTCTGGAGGAGTTAAACTTATGATCAACCAATCAGTTGTCCCTGTGGATTGGAGTCTTCACCCGAAGATCGAAGTTGTCTTTCCGCTGTTTGCTGTCTAAGGTTATATTCTTTATACTAAGTATGTTATATATTAAACATTGCCTATTGATATTACACTTATTTGTAGCTATATGTGAGATTTGACTTTCTAGGCTCACATATGATGTATATCTGGTTTTGTTCTTAGAACCGGATGCAACATGACTTCTGGGCTCCCTTCGGCTGCTCCGCTTCCTACACCCATGACTAAGGCTGGATAACGAGCTGGCTCGGCTCTTTCTGGCTCGTTAAGATAACGAGCTAGCTCGTCTCGGCTCGTTATCCTAACGAGCCAGAAAGCCAGCTCGGCTCGGCTCGTTAAAAGCTCCAGCTGGCTCGTTAAGCTCGCGAGCCAGGTATAAAAAAATACACAAAATATAATATTTGCATTTATCTAAAGTTTAAGAATAATAATAATATAAAAGAAATGCATCTAGACTAGTTACCAATCAATTTATAGGGTCTAGACCAGTTACCAGTCAATTGTAAAGTGCAAGACATGAAGTAATACAAAAACTAATATAAGTTTTGATACTTTTTTTCCTGGAAGCTTGGCTCGTTTAGCTCGAGAGCGGCTCACGAGCTGGCTTGAGTTGGCTCGTTATTGCTAACGAGTTAAAATCGCTCGTTATCATAACGAGCCGAGTCGAGCCAGCCACGAGTCGAGCGAGCTTCGAGTATTTCGTCCAGCCTTACCCATGACCACGACCTAGCGTGCCTTGAAATTCTGTTACGAGTGCGATTGCTGAAGGCAGGCCTCCTGGAGGCGCTCCGGGGCCAGGCCAAGGATGAGCACAAGGCAACATCGCCCTGGTCGTCACCACTCACCACGTTGCTGTCGTCATCCTCTACCTCCTCGGCTGCAACGCCTACAAGAACGCGTAGGCTGCCGCCATCTTCGGACGCTCCAAGTAGTAGTAAGCTGTCGATGATGTGCTTTTTTAACGCTTTTTGTTATGTTAGATTATTACTAGATTGTGTGTGTCCTGGAGAAGCAGTAGTGCGTGGTGGTGTGTTTCCAGACTTCGTTCATCATGGTATTGGTAGATGTGTAAGGTAGAGGAGATGATGTGTAAGATTAATTAATTAATTAATGGTTTTTTCCCCTATTTGCCGGGCGAGCAATGTATCTGATTCTGATCTGAAGAAGTGGCCAAGTGACATACTCCTACTATGGATCATGCCTGATTGATTCAGATTCGTATGTTTTGCTTCCTGCCATTCAGGCATTGAGGGAAGTTAGATTTGCTGTACGTAGGTAGTGTTGCACCTGTTGCCAGTTCGTCGGGAGTTGTTAGTTGGGTGCAGTCATAGGCCAACTCATTAGTTTTGCATGCTCCCATTGTTGGAGCCTAAAGCCGACAAGCTTCCGCTACTATGTTCCCGTCTCTCATTGAATCAGGCAATCTACTACTGCACTCAGAAAGGATGCGGACCCAACTAATCTGAATGTCTGCACTCTTTGGTCTTTATAGTGTTCTCTGCCATCAGGTGAAGGTTTTACTTAGCTTGACAACTGTGTATTATCTAATCCTTCAACAGAAGTTGACAGAAGATTCTGAAAGATACGTTCTCCATGTGGACTGTAGTCCTACGCTATTTTCTCCTTTTTGTTCTAGCCGTTGATGCGGAGAAAAAGAAAATGACCAAAGTGAAGTAATATTTACTTTCATACTCATTTTATTCTCATGTTCTAATTTTGTAACTAAATCGGGATAAGTTTGTACAGTGTGCTTTGTAACAAAATCGGGATAAGTTTGTACGGTGGTTGGTAACAAAATCGGGATAAGTTTGTACAGTGTTCCGTAAAAATATGGACCACTAAAATGGTGTTACTTTTTATAATATTCACACTACTATCAATTGTTTATCTAAATTTATTTCTCAAATCTCATGGCAACACACTATATTGTTGTTGGCTGGTATTATCAATTCTCCGTTCATAGATTCTTCTCAAGTACACCGTAACAAATTCTCGCAGCAACGCGCGGGGTATTATCTAGTTCTAATAAACATCAAAGACAAACAATAAAGCCAACATTATGGGTCTTTAAAGCTGTTTTTCCCTAATAAATACAAATTGTTGATGTAGTTTTGATTAGAAATAAAAACTGATTCTTATTAAAATTTGGATCAGCCAATGGTCCAACCAGTAATCAAACCATGAATTGAGTCTAATTTAGTCCAAATAAATGAGCCCTGCAATCATTCCCTAGAAAATTCTATTTTTCCTAGGGAAAGAAAAAAACTGGAGGGAAACTTGCATATTCTAGTAGCGTGGCATGTGAAAAATCGAGTGAGATCTCACATCATAATCATCATCACCAGAGACATACCATTCATTGACCCGTCGGTAAGTAACTGCTTGCTGTCTTTAATCGGATACTAGAATTACATGTTTTTATGGGTCCTCAAAAAAGTTAAAAAGTTTTATATTTAATTATAGCAATACATGGATAGTATCAAAACTAAAGTTAAGATATGTTTACGTCTAAATATTTCTCTTCTTTGCAACATGAGAAAAAAATCTCTTAAAGTTGGATTTTAACTTGATACAAGCTTAATATGACATTGTCTTATTATTGTTAACATTAACATATACTATGATACCATGGCCAACATAAAATAAATTATAGATTTGGAATTTTATGGAAAGAGTGAAACATAAATAGATATGCATCATTTTGGTTGTTGTTTCCCATTAACATTGCATAGTTCTTTTGTCCCATTGTAACGCATGCATGAGTTTGCTACTAAATCCGTTCCAAATTATAGTTTGTTGGACTTTTTTGACCGCAAGTTTGACCACTCGTCTTATTCAAAAATTTATGCTACATATCACTTCTTTTGTTGTGGCTTTCTTTATTAACAAAAGTTCTTCAAGAATGACTTATATTTGACAGTGTTTGCACAATTTTTTTGAATAAGACGAGCGGTCAAACTTGGGGTAAAAAAAGTCCAACAAATTATAATTTGGAACGGAGGGAGTAGTATAATATTAGAGTATGAAAATTTCTTGGGTCCAACATCCATGACTTTCACTCCTAATTTAGGTCCTACTAGGTTCGTGGTCCCTCACTCCCCGCCCTTGACTCACAGCATGAGGCTGAGGCTGGCCTCAGGCCCTACAGTGGTAAATCTTAGCTTGTATTATTAAATACTTTAATTATTTAAATACTTACAGACATATTAGCTTGTATTATTAGCCTGAGGCCCTACAGAGGTAAATCTTAGCTTGTATTAAATACTTACAGACATATTAACTTGTATTATTAAATACTATAAGTATTTACTTGCAAAAAATACTTGTAGGTATTAATTTTAGTATTGTCCCTGTTGAGAATAGAAGTGTTAATTATAGTATTTTTCCTTTGATGACGATGTTGTAACATTATAATGTACTTTGATGTTTTATGAGTCGATTTTCGATTTTTTTTATACATCAAGGGAAGAGGATGAGGTTTCAGAGGATGGCTAAAATAATTGTCTAGAAAGAATTAGCAAAATTTACTTATGCAGCTAAGTTAACCAGCGATATTTAAATACAGTTATTATAAAAGGCGAAATTTAAATATATTATTATAGTGAACCCGCACACTGATTGGAAATTTAGAGTAGTGATTTGGACCCTGTTTTCAGTTAAACTGACACAAGGCTAAATTTAAGTAAAAAAATTTATGATGGTTGAAAAAAATACTGACAATTTATTGAGAGAAATCGAACAGTGTAAAATATGAGTTACTAACTTAGCTGCTCGTGTGGGAGTTTAAACTAATTTACAAGTAGCTAGATACGTAGAGAAACAGTCAAGTTCGTAGTTCAGCACGCAGGATCTGAAAGCACAACAGAATGGTCCTCGTCAAGTTCGACGTCCTTTGCCAACCAAGTCAAACAAGACTGCATGTACGTTGTCTTGGAGTGCTTCTCAGTCTGTACAAGCTGCCTGCCTATATATGTGATGTTGCTCCATCTCCCATCACACAAACACTCCATTACTCTCAAGAGCAAACCAGCTACAGTTACAACTACAGTATCTCTTTCTTGCCGCTACTCACAGCTCCACTTGTAAACCATGGCATCCCAGGCCATCGAGAGCCACCGCGCCGGTGCAGAGGTTGTCACCGGAGACGCCACGTGCAGGAAGAAGTCTGTTGAGCTGCTGGAGGAGCTCGGCCTCCCCAAGGGCCTGCTTCCAATGGAGGACGTACATCCTGGAGTTTGGGTACAACCGCGAGTCAGGGTTCATGTGGCTGCTGCAGGGAAAGAAGAAGGTCGAGCACACATTCAAGAAGATCAAGCAGACGGTGTCCTATGCCGCCGAGGTCACGGCATTCGTCGAGAAGGGCAAGCTGAGCAAGATCACTGGCGTCAAGACCAAGGAATTGATGCTCTGGCTCAGCGTCGTCGAGGTATATGTTCCCGAGGCATCGCCAGAGAAAGTCACCTTCAAGACCGGCACTGGCCTGTCTGACACCTTTGATGCTGCTGCCTTTGCACTCGGAGAGTAATCTAAGTTCAAGTTAAAAGTACTACGTTGCTGGTGCGCTGCATGGCCGTGTGTATTTATCTCTTGTTTTGTAACCAAGCATGTATGATGCATTATGTGTGATTCTGTACCGTGGAGTATTTCGGAATTTGATTTCGTATACAATTCAGTGAATTCTGTCAGGCTAGCTCGTATTCCCATTGTATATAGAATCTCCGTGTTAGATACGACCTAGTTGAATCGGACAGACCATAATAATCCCTCGCCCTAGCACCGATCTGCGGCGAGCGATCCGCGGCGACCTAGTTGAATTTGATTGGGCAGCATGGTCGCGCCTCTGCCACCATGCCGGCCGCGGGAACTGATTGTCGAGCTCCTGGAAGAGATCCTCCTCCGCCTCCCGCCGGACAAACCCGCATGCCTCGTCCGTGCCGCCCTCGTCTGTAAGCGCTGGTGCCGCGCCGTCATGCATCTCGGGTTGGGAAGCCACGACGGCGGCCGACTCCGGTGACAGGGAAGGAAGGCACGGCTCACCGTGGGCTCAACAGTGATAGGATGGCGATGCAGGGGTGAGTAGTCGAGGCCATGGCGAGTCGGTGCGGTGCAGGGAGAGCGGCTACACTGCTGTAGTCGATCCGGGGCGACGTCTCCAGCTCCGGCGAATCTTGGCGGACTCCGGCGACTCCTGGCGGACTCTGGCGGCAGCGGACCGTCCTTCTTCTCTCAACTCTCCTCTAGGCATTGGACGTGGCGTGGGTGTGGTTACCAGAGGCGGCGGGGTGTGGTAGAGGAAGCCGGGGCTCTAGTGCGGGTTCTTATTGCCGCGTGGCAGCCATGGCAGACAGCGGACGGCAGCGCACGGAGGGGCACGTGGCGGTGATAGTGGCTTCAGGGCTAGGGTTCGAGGCATGGCAGAGGGCCGCGGGGGCTTTGGTGCCTCCAATTTTTGAGCGGCGTCGGTCAAGGGCAGCTGGCAGTAGGTGACGTCGGCATCGTTAGCACGGCGGGGCCACGCCCGGTGGCGTCAGCTGGGAGGGGCGTGGATCGGTGACATGGCCGCCATCCAAGAGGGCATCCAAGGCGGTGGTTCGCACATACGGTCGTGATGGCACGGGCGTCTTCGGATCCTCGCCGGTGAGCGCGGGTGAAAAGCAGAGGAGGGGGTGGGGGAAGAAGGGGATGACAGGTGTGTGGGGTCATCGGGTCCACCTATCAGCCTCGGGTGAGAGGGAGAGAGCAAGGGCGCATCTGGCGAAGCGCCTTTGGCCGGGGAAAACGGGAATTGCGCGGGTGCCATCGGGCGAGTGGGCATGCGGGAGGGGGTGCTGGGCCGGGTGCTCTGTTGGGCCGGCGCACGTGCTAAGACTATCTCCAACAACAACACCTAAAATACAAGACTTATTTAACGTTTGGGTAGCGCTACAGCCAAAATGTTCGATACTCATTCAACATCTTCTCCAACAACAGAACCCAAAATAGAATCCTTTCTGCAAATGGGTTTCCAGGAGAGATGATACTCATATTTGGGTTATGCCTCTCAGGCAACCCAATATGAGTCTCCCGTATAGGTACTCTGTTAGAGGCTAATTTTAGGTCTCCTGCTACCTATTTTGGGTTTGGGTGCCCATATGGGTAATCTATTGGAGTAAGTCTAAGACGACTGGGCTTCTTTCCCTTTCTCTATTTCCTTCCTATTTCCTTCTCCCTTTTCTAATTCTATTTCTACTTCTCTTCTCATTTCTAGGCACCTATACATGCATACATGCATTTCATACATGTATACAACCCTAGTGGAGTCCACTTAGGTCAACCTTAGGGTCTCTTGGTCAAGCCAGTGCCTAGGCCCACACACACAACAATATTTGTTTAAGGTTTTTAATTAACAACGCATAAGAATCAAAAGAAGCAACTCATAAGTTTTGGATTAATCCAAATGCTCAAACATCTAGCTTAGGTGCTACTTCTGTAACTAGGGTGGCTTCCAAGCATGCATCACTCATCAGGCAATGGTTTCTCGAAAAAGTTTTTGAAAGTTGGGATTTTTGGCTTTATGATTTTTGGGGTTGTTACATGGAGCATTAGCAATTGAGACTTCATTAATTGGTATCAAATGAGGGATCTCTTCATTGTATGGCACTTGATCAGCTTGACCATTTGACCAGACTCCTGACCCCCATGGCCTCAAGACCGGAATGTTGACTGGTGGTGAAGCTGGTGGACCTTTACCAGGCTGTCCAAATCCATGGAAGTGAAATTCTTGGGGGTCGAAGTCATCATCATCAAGGGGAAAATCTTCATCCTGAGCACCTCCCCCTAACATCGCAGCTTGCAAGATTTCACATTGCACACTCCAAGTGTTTGACTCAAAGTTGGTGCCCTCAGTGAAAATGAAAAACCATGGAATCTCTTCCGTACTTGACACTCTGACCTTCACAACTGCCCGAGACATATAGAAGGTCCTCCTCCCAAATTAATAGCCGACCGACAGAAGAAACTGACTTTCCTATCAAAGGTCGAGTCCAGAGATCCAAGTTTAGGCCAAGCATCATAATCCAAACTTAATAGGTCATAATAGCAGTATGATTATTCCATGCTCTGTTATGGGGAGGAAAGAGATGGAACCATTATCATACTGATGGTGGCTTGTCTGGATAAGCAAACCCCTTTCAAAGATGAAGTTGAATCTGACATATGCCTGACCGAAGGGACACGGCTGCATAGAGCGAAAGCCAATACCTCTGTGTTTAATTATGAAGAAAGTCTTCCAAGATGTTGTAGATATTCATGAAATTGATTGGCCCCTGAGGCATTAGGTGTAGAACTATGATGGAAACATCATTGTTGCGTTGCACATGCAACATGGCCAATCACTATGCGTCTCATGATCGGACGACCATCTACCATCTGTCGCTGGGCTCCCAAAGGCATAAAAGGAGTTGGATCGACAAAGCGAAAAGCCATCATGCACTGCAGAGATGGAGGAGTCACTGTAGTGATTGGGGTTTTCCCTCCCGCAAAACATGAACATTAGACTTCGGAGAAGGAATGCCAAGAACAGTAGAGGCAAACTCACCGAAACTCTAGAAGACAGGACAGCGAGAAGCACTTGAGACTTGTGTGCGTCACCGTCGTCCTCAAACTCTATACGCCAGGAATGAGAGCAAGGGACGATAACAGGGGGAGGAGTAATGCCGGTAGAGTGATAAAAGTAATTTCCAAAGGAAGTGAAGCGTCGCGGGTGGGGATCATCTGTCATAGGGTAAGGGGCTGATATGGGAAATACCAAATCCCGTATCTGAGGAATCAACGGGGAGGCGTGTTGATCGAGGCACGAAATGACAGCTGCATGAATCGTGACCAAAGCGAAAGTAGGCCCTGCAACAGAACCGATTTGTGCATTGGGCCCTTAAATGGTCATGGGCCAAGCAACGAGTGCAGACTAGATAAGGCCCCCACAGCTGAAAATCTAGGGTCAATGGGCGGGTTTCTTGGACTAACGGGCTCTTGCCCAAGATACCAGTTTTAGCCCCATTAGTTGAAAATAAACGTTGGGCCGAAGATCTGACGCCAAAATTTAGTTGAGTAAAGACTGAATGTCAGGGAGATTGATGGAATTGGTGAGAGCCCTTACCAGAATTCAAATCCAAAATTGTTGACCCATTGACGATTCCCCATCGGAATCCTGTTTGTACCGGTGAGGGGCCGCGCTCCTGTCAACGGCGAGGTAGATGAACGCCGTGAGATTGTTCTCCATTATTGCACTGCTTCCTCAGCTTCACAGTGACGGAATTCAGAAGCAAAATTGGCACCACCACTGTGCTAGAGGTTGAAGTGGAGCTTGAAAAGGGAGCACTCAAAGGAATGAAGCTTGTATATATGGATGCCCACAGCCGGAGAAGAAACCAAGAACTGGAACCCACATTCCCCAAGAGCACAAATCCGAAAACAAGAGGCATCACCTCAAATAACCGATTGGAGGATGGTTGCAGCTGAAGATTCAGTCAAACGGAATTGGCAACGCCCAAAAGAAAGAACAAGGTAGAGGGATCATGACAAACCGGGGAACCAAATCTGCTAATGATCTCTGCTTCGACCACATGCCCAGGCGTAAAGCTGAGGCCCGGAAGATCCATGGCCGCAGAGAGCTAGGCAAAGACATAGTGGGGAGGCACAACGGAGAAGATCGCCACCGAGATCGCCACTGTGATCGCCCCCATTCGCCTTCTTCTTCTTCTATCTCGATAGGCTTTATTAACAGGTTTAGGTAAGACGATGCCATCCATAATATATTTTTGAAATTTACTCATAATTTTCTTTGATTAATTACGGTTTTCATCTCATAAATATTTTAAATTATGGTCAATTTTCTATTTTGTTATTAATTTAGAATGATTTTTTTGCACAGCTTACTATCTTGTATTAGGCTTACATGAATCCACTACCGGACTCCCAGCCTTTGCCGAGAGCCCGAAGCTCTCGGCAAAGACGAGTTCACGCTCGGCAACCTATTTGCCGAGAGCAGCTCTCGGCAAAGAGCCGTCGGCAAAACATCTACCGGCAAAGGATTCTTTACCGAGAGCCCCTCTCGGCAAAATATTTACCGAGAGTAATGTCAAGGCTCTCGGCTAACTATAGCTCTCGGCAAACTGGGTTGCCCTAGTAACGGCCAACCGAACGCTAACGGTGTGACAGCTTCTTTGCCGAGAGCGACCGTCGGCAAAGAACTTCTTTGCCGAGAGCTACCGTCGGCAAAGAATTGTTAAAAAAAACAAATATTTGCGGAGGCGGTTTTCAAAAAAAAAATAGGTTTGCCGAGAGCCGAGAACCAAGCTCTCGGCAAAGAGGCAGATGTGCCGAGAGCTAGGCTCTCGGCAAAGAGGAAGATTTGCCGAGAGCCCTACTCTCGGCAAAGAGTCCAGAGAGCATTTTTTTTATTTTTGTTTATATTTCCAGCTTCAACAACACATATTTCACAAATATAACACATCATCCACATCACATATATCACAAATATGTCATCCACATCACATATATCACAAATATGTCATCCATCTAAACACATGTCCATCTCAAAGTGCTAAGTTCATCTCACACAAATTCATGTCACAAAGTGCTAATACATGATGAAGAACAACAGGCTCACCCCCAAGGCTCCCACCCCCCGACCCTCCCGACGGCGGCTGCTGCTGCGGCGGTTGGTACCCCGACGGTGGCTGCTGATGCAGCGGCTGGTACCCCGACGGCGGCTGATGCGGCTGCTGATGCGGCTGGTACCCCGACCCTCCCGACGGCTGCTGATGCGGCGGAAGTTGTGGATACGGTTGGTGCCACGACCCTCCCGACGGCGGCTGCTCAGGCACATCATTCGAACCCGCCGATTGATTCTGCACAAAGGAGAAGAAAAATTAGTAATTATAGTAATACTAAGGCATATAATTGTAATCTAAGCGTAGACAAGTCAAAATTTGCAGAACTAGGTATAAAATTGTAATCTAAGCCTAGACACATCAAAATTTCGGCAGCACCTTCCCTACACGGTGGGGTTTCCAAAACCTGCAAGAAAACCAACGGCACGATGGCCGCCCACCACATATCAACGACACGATGGCCGGCACACATATATATCAATGGCACGAAGGCCTCCCATCACATATCAACGGCACGATGGCCGACATGCACAGTAAAGAGCTTTTGTTAGAGAAGTTGAACTCATGTATGAGTAAGGTGGGTATGGGTAAGGCGGTGGAGGAGCGAACAACTCTAGTGGCGCTGGACGACCCATCGTGACGCCAAGACTTGCCACGTACTGAGCCAAGGCGTCAAACCTCGCCCGCTCGGCCTCCCACCTCTGTCGCTCGGCCTCCCGCTCCCTCTGTCGCTCTTCCTCCACCCTAGCCTTATGCTCCTCGAGCGCATGCACCTGGGCCTATAATTTTTCACCGCATTGTTACAAGCAATTTCGAGGAATGTAAAACCAATGAACGACGAATAAAACAGAAATAACCTGTAGTGCTGCCACACGATGCGTCGAAGTGTCCTGCCTTGGGCGTATGGGCACGCTACCACTCGTGCTGCTTGTCCGGACCTGTGAGAGAGTGGGAGTGGTGTGCGGGTCGAGCGTGCTGTTGCCGATGAGGTACCGCCCATGCTTCTTGCCTCCTCCCACCCTCATGACGATGTCGCCGTCAATGTCTGCGGTGTGCGGATCCCAGTCTGCCCCATGGACTCCCCTTGCCGCCTCGGTGTACTGACTGATGCGCTCGGGGATGCTCTCATTGGTGAACGACTCGGCTGGGTCGTCCGGGTTCCATTCGATGTTGTCTGTCGCCTTGCCCTTGTGGGCCAGAACCCATGACTTGAGCTCTCCACATGGCTGGTTTTGATGTGCAGCCGACTGCGAGAAAAACAAGACGATTATAAATCATGCAGGAAAAAATGTCTAAAAGAATAAATGAAGCTACACCAAGTCACGTACCCATCTAGCCCCGAATTCGTGGATGTTAAGGTTGCCCTGGTGGTGTGATACACCTGGCATTAGCAAACGCCGTTCCCGGAGGACGGTGTGGTTATCCGCCCAATTGCCACTCACCCACCTGTCGACCATCATCTGCCAGGCCCGCGTTTTATTGGCGCACCAGCCAGGAGGCACCTGTACGACATCAAGTACATTGATAGATATAAGAACAATTCAAGCCTACCCAACAGGAAGGTACTGTCGAAACTCTGTCTCGGATCAGAGCAGACCATGGAAACTAACACCATCTGCGCATCCTCGGGTTGTCCAAAAAAACGTGGACAATTCGAAACAGATACGGTTATTGATATGCAAAGATCTGCATATTTCTAACCGTATCTCTTTCGAACGGGAGACACCTAACTGGGTTACATGGAGATACATGACCAGGACAAAGAAAGAGTGGTTATACCTCAGGTGGCGGTGAAGTCAGGCTAGCGGGGCCGTGGCGGGTCGGTGCAGTGGTGAGGCGACGCGGTGCGGGCAGACCTGGGGACACCGGGGTACTCCGACTCGGCTCCTGCAAAAAGAAAGAAAGAAGGAAAATAACGTCAACTCAAAAATTGGGCAGCATCTCCCCTGAACGGTGAGGTTTCCAAACCTGAAAGAAAACCACGGCACGATGGCCGACAACCACATATATATCAAGGAACCACATGCAGCTTAAGTATCAACTACTACTACTCTAACTACTACAACTACAACTACAACTACACTAACTACTACTACCACTACTAATACCACTACTACAACTACTAACTACCAACTACTACTAATACCACTACTAATACCACTACTACAACTACTAACTACTACTCACTACTACTACCACTAATACTACTTAGTATACCTTGTTCCTCTCCGCGGCGATGGCGAGGGCGAGGGTGAGGCCAACGGCAAGGACGAGGCCGAGGCCGAGGCCGACGGTGAGGACGAGGCCGAGGCCGAGGGCGAGTCGAGGCGCGCGCGAGGGCGAGTCAGAGCGCGGGCGAGGACGAGCCCGAGGGCGAGGATGAGGAGGGGCGCGGGCGAGGACGAGGGCGAATCGGGGCGCGCGCGAGGGCGAGTCAGGGCGCGGGCGAGGACGAGCCTGAGGGCGAGGACGAGGAGGGGCGCGCGCGGCGGGGCGGGAGAGGAGGGGCGTGGCGTGGCTGGGGCTGGGCGGGCTTGGACGGCCTGGCCGGCCGTGGAGGGGCTGGGGCGGGCTGGCCGGGCTGCGGCGGTGGCGTGGCTCGGGCGGCGGCGTAGCTCGCGGCGACGGCGTGGCTCGTGGCGGCGGCGAGGCTCGGGCGGAGCGGTGGCTGCAACGCGCGCGGCTGGGCTGCGGAGGCGGTGTGGCTCAGGCGGCGGCGTGGCTCGGGCGGCGGCGTAGCTCGCGGCAACGGCGTGGCTCGCGGCGGCGGCAGCGCGCGCGGCCAGGCGTGGCGGGCTGGGGCGAGCAGGAGCGGGTTTGCGGGGCTGCGGCGGCGAGAGAGTGAGAGAGATAAGGCCCGAAACGGTTAAGTGGGAAGGCACTTTGCCGAGAGCCAGATCTGGGAGGCTCTCGGCAAACCTTCCACCTTTGCCGAGAGCCGTCCGATCCGGCTCTAGGCAAAGTTTTTTTTTTCAAATTTCGTTCAAAAATTTTAACTAGCTAACTGCACAAAAAAATATTTAAAAAAAAATTATTGTTTGCCGAGAGCTACTCTCGGCAAAGAAAAGTTTTTTAAAATATTTTTTATTCGTCTAACAAACTGAACAAAAAATGATATTTCTCAAAAAAAATTAAATATTTGCCGAGAGCAGCTCTCAGCAAACCTATTCGCCGAGAGCCAGCTCTCGGCAAACCTATTCGCCGAGAGCCAGCTCTCGGCAAACCATTGATCCAGGCTAGGTAAAAAAAAAAAGAAATCTGCGCCGAGAGCGGGCCCAGTTGCTCTCGGCAAAGAAGCTTTGCCGAGAGCAATCCCCTGAAGCTCTCGGCAAAGAATATCCAAAAAAAATTAATAAATAGCAAACGGCTCCGGAAAAATACGAAATTTTGTCGTGTTGCAACTTATGCTCTCTAATGGCTATACAAAAAGTTTGGAACTCCAAAACTAATTCGACCGTGACATTGTTTGAAAATCCTAGTGGATCCTTCTCAACTTTATGAAACTTATTCGGAGATGTCTCAGATTATAAGAATCATACACAACCACTTGCGCAAAACATTTTCAATTTTTTACCACAGCCTCCAAGTGTGATACCATGACTTCATTGCAACTATCACAATTTTCCGAATTCGTTTCCTTTTATTAAGAATTTTTAAATCGTTCGGCGACATATGTTCGTGGTCTTCGATTCGTAAAATAAAAGGTGAAAAAAACGTCAACAAGATGTTATTTGCCCCCAATAATGCATAAATAGCATGAATATCATTTTCTACTTAATTTGTTCCCGTGTTTAAATCAATCGCTGTTCAAATTTTAATCGATTAAAAAAACTCCTTGAAATGCAATTAATTAATTATATATAGCAAATAATTACAAAAATACACAAAATTTTAATATTGAGTACAACCTGTAGTATGTGTATAGAGAAAAAAAGTTTGGAGCATATGAAAGAAAAAACAATTTAATTGGAGAGAGTTAGGAGAAGAGAAACACATGCACATGAAATATAGAAACCACGTTTGCCGAGAGCCTGGGAGGGGCTCTCGGCAAATATTCGCCGAGAGCAGCTCTCGGCAAACAGTTTTGCCGAGAGCCATAACGTTGGGGCTCTCGGCAAAGTGGTGACGCCGTTAGGGCAAGTCACGGCGATGGGCCCACGGCAATGTTTTGCCGAGAGCCTGATTTTGCCGAGAGTGCGGCCCACGGCAAAGGCCCATTTTGCCGAAGGTCATTTTTTGCCGAGCGGGGCTCTCGGCAAAATGGCCCACTTCGCCGAGAGTTGTTGTTTGCCGAGATGCAGGCCCACGGCAATCTTGTGAGTTCCCGACGGCCCGTGTTTGCCGAGAGCCGCGCTCGGCAAACGGTTTCTTTGCCGAGATCCCGCGTTTTTGCTCTCGGCAAAAATTGCGGCTCTAGGCAAAGGACGTTTTTCCGGTAGTGATCCCTAGTTATTTTGTCAAGATTTCTTATTCCTTCATAGGATTATAAAAGGTTGTCCATGAATGAAGATGTTTCTAGATGCATATATGCAGCCATGCATGGAGAGGAAGAGTGTGTGACAGAGTGGTGATTTTTTTTTTGTTTAATGAAAATAATGTGTTTGTAAATTTACATCTAGATCTACATATCATGATCTAGATTGCTAGTCGATGATTTTAAAGTTCAATTTATGACTTTAAATGCATATATTTTTAAGTAATTATATGTTTTGGTTATGGGATACTGATGGACGGGTCATGGATGTACATGAAACCAAGGCACAATATCTCTTTTTATTTATCCAGGATATGTGAAGAAATTCATTTGAGCCGCCAAAATGCACGCGGTGGTCAATATAAGTAGACAAAAGATATATATTGTTCATGCTATGATCGCCATAACCTCATAATGTGACAAGATTCAAATACGATATAATAATATGCATGGTCAGACGAGGTCTCATGGAGAACTTCACGATTTTGGTCCATCATGAGTAGAGACATACATCAACCGAAACAAGCAACCAAGAAACCATTACACGAGAAGTAGGTGCCTGATAACGTTGTAGAATGATTTCCAAGATGATTACCAAGGGCTTTCCTCCCTGTCGGAATACATATATACAAACATAAATTTACATCGTTCGCAACAAAAAATGTAACATTCATAGACTCAGTTTATGTTGGATGAGCTTGTTTGTTGTACTTTAATACTCCCTTAGCTTAATTATAAATACATGATGCTTATTACAAGCTAGTTAGTTAAAAGTGTTATATTCTCAACCTCATATATATTCAGAAACAAAGAGAATATTTGTCAACTTCGTGTGAAAGGAGTAAACAAGTTGCCCCTCCCTGACGTCTTGGTTGGGTGTTTATAGAAACCAGGAACAGTCCTAGCTAGTGTGGTTTGTACAACAATTCAGGTACAAAGGATAGATACAACCATAACAAACTATCTACCTTCAGATACAAGACAGGAAACACGCTAAACAACCCATCTCTAGAAGAAATTGAGAAGAAATTTTTTCAGGGAAACGTGTTACCGAGGACTTTTGCTGGACTTTTATGTGTGGCCGGCTTTCAATATTTTGAAAAGTACGTCCCGTGCACAGGTAGCCGACGATCTGACACACGCCGTGACGCCAGCTGCAGGGTACGTACAAATAGCCGTGCACGGGAACGCGACAACGACCGCACTACGGCCTACTACTGCACCGTGCACCCAACGCCAACAAGAGAAACGTAGAGCAAGGCCAGCGAGACCAGCAATATCATGGCGGCAGCACCAGCTCCGGCGTGTGTCTCGCCGCCGCGGCCACGCATGATGAAGCTGGGCTCGCAGGGGCTGGAGGTCTCGTCGCAGGGCCTGGGCTGCATGGGCATGTCGGCGGCATATGGCGAGCGCAAGCCCGAGGCCGACATGGTGGCGCTCCTCCGCCACGCCATCGCGGCCGGGATCACCTTCCTCGACACCTCTGACATCTACGGCCCGCACACCAACGAGGTCCTCATCGGCAAGGCGCTCCGCGGTGGGGCTGTGCGGGAGCAGTTGCAGGTGGCCACCAAGTTCGGCGCCACGCCCGACTTCAGGGGAGTCCGTGGTGACCCGGCGTACGTGCGGGCGGCGTGTGAGGGCAGCCTCCGGCGGCTCGGCGTCGACTGCATCGACCTCTACTACCAGCACCGCATCGACACCACGGTGCCTGTCGAGGTCACGGTGAGTTAATTGGTCAGTCGCGTAGGAGTACTTGCATTGAGTTCATGCGTTGACAAGTTGCACTAATGCTTGCATTCTCTGAAACTTGTATATAACTATATATGCAGATGGGTGAGCTCAAGAAGTTGGTTGAAGAAGGCAAGATCAAATACATCGGGCTATCGGAAGCGTCGGCATCAACGATCAGAAGAGCGCACGCAGTTCATCCGATCACCGCCGTCCAGCTGGAGTGGTCTCTCTGGACAAGAGACGCTGAACAAGATATAATCCCAACCTGCAGGTACATATATATCCCCACATTGTTTGTTTTGGTACCTAAGAATGGAAAACTCAGTTTGTTGTGGATGGATCAGAAGCCAAGGTACATACTCTGTCTGTTCTCTCAATTTTCAGAGAACTTGGAATTGGAATTGTGGCATACAGTCCACTGGGCAGAGGGTTCTTCTCCAGTGGAGCCAAACTTGTCAGTGACCTGCCGGACGACGATTTCCGCAAGGTACGGTGACCTATCCCCTATTCCTATCCATAATCCACATGATCCATCCAACTCCAAGAGACTATATATTGTGCTTCATCATGTACGGAATGTATTGTAATGCCATTCGATATATATGATCTTTCAGACTCTACCAAGATTTCAGCCAGAGAACATGGAGAAAAACGCGCTGATATTTGAGCGTGTGAGCCAGATGGCTGCGAGGAAAGGATGCACATCATCGCAGCTCGCACTGGCTTGGGTTCACCACCAGGGAAGCGATGTCTGCCCCATTCCTGGAACAACGAAAATCGCCAACTTCAACCAGAACCTGGGAGCGCTGTCGGTGAAGCTCACGCCGAAGGAGATGGCCGAGCTCGAGTCCTATGCCGCCATGGATGTCGTCCACGGTGAACGCTACCAAAGCACCTTATTCACCTGGAGAGATTCAGAGACGCCTCCACTATCTTCTTGGAAAGGCAGCAACTAGCTAGATATGTATGTACTATTGTTATCTGTGTGTACATATTGTTGATAGAGTTGAGGTTATCTGTATTTCTGTTTCCAGACTAGCTATCTACTAGTAAGGTTGCAATATCATATATTCAAATAAATGTTGTAATAATTATTTCGACCAATCATTCAATGTTTTTTTAGCCTTTTAAGAGATGGGATTGTACTGTTTGTGCTAGATCATTGTTGATTACTACGGTGGCGTCATACCAGGAGTTTAGTACTTTAATTAGATAGACTCACCAAAACCGCAAGAAGTTTTTTTTATGTTTTTTGAAGTTGATATTTTTTTTGTTATTACACAGTACAACACAGACACACTCACAACGCACGTACACTCACCGCTATGAATGCACGCACGCAAACCCTATCCCTATAAGCATCTTTGAAGACTGGGCCGGCAAAATAATAACTGACTGTGTTATGGGGATCTTCACAACCGGTTCGCTTTATAAACTAGTCGTGAAGTCACCTGAGGCAGCACAAGTGCATTGTGAAATGAACCAATCTTGGTTTATGGAATCGCGTGACCCAAATGCTTGCTCTTGCGTTAAAGGCATTGAACTTGTAGTGATACCACCATCACTACATGTGTGGCCAATATCGGTTTAGCAGGGGTGGATGTAAAGCCCCATTCTGTAGATAATAGTATGGTCAATATATACCAAATATTAAATAGTGAAAGGTTTCTTTGTCGTTTGTCACTTGATCACAATCGTCCGATGGGGATCCCATGGGCTCAATCTCTTTCACGCATATACAAGTTAGAGTACATGTGCAAACATGTGCGGAGTTTAAGTCTGATTCCAATGCAAAATGAACTGGACTATGAAGTATTTCTATGCTCCAGCACTCTCTCCCATATACACACAAGTTAAGTGTTGGTGCGGGGTTCGATCCCAACACAAATTGGATTGAATGATATGACCATTGATAAATTTTTGAACCTCCTGTCATAGACGAATTAGAGAAACGCACGTCTAGGAATAGTATCACATGATCTCTAACTAAACATTCAACCACATGTTGTTGTAATAACATAACAAGTTGAATGTTGTATTGCAATGCACGGGTATGATTGCTATACAAAACAATGAAACTTTCAATCACAACAGGCTTACTATCTCACCAAGCTAGTCCTATTTTCATTCCCAAATTAATTTACATATGTACATGTACTAGTGCAATACTACTCTTTGGAATAATTAGGGGAACTAAGGTGCAGAGGAGGTTGTTTACAATACCCTTGGTCCAAATCTCATCTAGAACCCCTTGGTGAAAAAAAAGCGTAGTAAAGAGCATGGTATAACTATTAACTATGTATTTTTCTTTATTTTAATGTCCTCTGGCTGTTGGTAATGTTGTAAATTGATATCCAAGACGATCACCGAAGGCTCTCCTCCCTGTCGAAAATAATACACATAAACATTACATGTACGGACTTAGTTTACGTTGGATGAACTTGATTATTCGCTCAACAGGCTAAACTTTTTAATAAAACTCCCTTCGTTTCTGAATATATATGTGATTAGTAGAACAAGCTAATTTGCTAAAAGTGTTTTGATAACATTTTTCTTAATGTCAGATATATTTAAAACAAATGGAACATATGTCAGCTTAGTACTTTCCAAAACCTAGCTGCATCTGTGCAAGAAATTAAGGAGAAGAAAATTGCTCAGAGAGACGTGGTAATCAACTTACCGAGCGCACTGAGTTCTTCCAAGGAAACAGCGGGCGTGGCGCAGACAAGTATTATAAGCTCTGTCACCAAATGAACAGAGCAAGTAGTCATCTTTTCCATGTTCGGATGGAGTTACTCCTTTTCCTCACAGTTCTATGCATACTGCTTTCACAGCATGGTCTATACACTACTACACAAATGTTACTAGAGGCGGGTGATTTGGGTTTCCCGCGGCGGGCAAAGCCGTCCGCCGCGGCCTAGAGGCCACGGTAAATCGTGGCTTAACCGTGGCGGACGGCTTTGCCCGCCGCGGTTAACCGATTTACCGCGGCGGGCGGCGTAACGTGCCCGCTGCGGTAAATATACTTTTACCACGGCGGGCACGTTACACCGCCCGCCGCGGTAAATCGGTTAACCGCGGCGGACACCTTTTGTGGCCCGCCGCGGTTATGTGTATTAGCCGTGGTGGGCTTTATTATTTGCCCGCCTCGGTAAATTATTTCCTGAATTAAAAAAAATACAGCAGGCATATAAATTCAAATAAAATACAGCATGCATATAAATTCAAATTCAAATCCAAATCACATCCAGATTTCACAGATTAAACTTAAAAAGTATGCAGGCATTACACATGAGATAATATACATATATATACATTCATTTCGTCATTCTTTTCATCGTTAATTCATTACATTTACATATTAAAGTCGTTATACATGCGCTAAGGTGTAATCCTGCGGACACATCATCGTGGGCCATTTTCTCAGCCTCTCGTACTCCGGTAAAATCGCTAGCGGACTGTTCTCATGGAAGAACGTGCCCCCTTCAAGCACGCATTTGTCTAAGGCAAACTTACATATGTCCGCCTTTGTCTGCTTGAAGCTGTGTTGGATGCTCTGCATGTCTCTCGACCAGTTCAATCCATTCTTGAGCACCCTCCAACTGCTGCTGTACTGCTTGCACACCCTCAGGAACTCACAGGCATAGAAGCCACAGGTTTGTGATCCTACCGGTTGTTTGGCACACTGCATGATCGATACGCAAGCATTACAACATAGGCATTAGAACGCATATGAACGGAAAGCACAATTAAATCTTTGTCCCTGACTTGTTCCTCCTCGAAATTCAATTCTCGAGGCACCACCGGCATCTGTTCAGGGTTTGGAGACCGCGCACTTTCAACTTCGTCGTCCCTCGGTTGGTAGGTCGGATCATCTTCGTCCTCTGTACGACGTTTCTTTGTTGGCCTCGGGGTCACGGACACGTGGCTCTCGAGGCTAGTTGATGATGATGCACTAGGGGTAGGGTCGCGCCATTCGCTTATCGGTTCCTCCGCCATTGGAAAGCTACAATGAATACATATTTCAGTTGTAAAGTAGAGTAGTACTAGAGTAGTAAAGTAGAGTAGTACTAGAGTAGTAAAGTAGTAGTAGTTGGCTCAGATTTGCCCCATTGTCATCACATCGCTTTTAAACTGGTTGCTTGTATCTGGTATACAAGCCATCCTAGTTTAGCAGGGGCACTCGATCATCATCGCCGCTGCCTCAGCATAAAAGGGTTCACATCATTGCATATGCCACTGCCTCAGCTTAGAAGTGTGAAAAGAATCATCATTGCAAATACCAAACAAAAGCCATCAAGATAGTTTCAAAATTCGGCCCCAAAGCGCTAAGTCCTTCGGCCATCAAGATAGAGTCACTGCCTGAGCTCTTGTTTTAAAAGTTCATCATTGCATATATATGCCACATAGATGGAGTCAAAATCAAATAGTAGAGTGTAGTAGCAGATAGAGTATAGTAGTAGCAGTAGGGTGTAGTAGTAGAGTATAGTAGCAGCTAGTAGTAGCAGCCAGCAGTATAGAAAATAGTAGTAGTAGCAGATAGTAGAGTAGTAGAGCCCACAATAGGAGACACCAAACAAAGCATATGTGCCACAAAAAATCAACATAGGACATGGGAGTATAGCAGTAGTAGAGTGTAGTACAGCAGTAGCAGCAGCAAGTATCCTCCTAGATTCAGAGATAACAGTAGTACAAATCATAGGCAGTGGAAAAAGCCAACCCCTTCTCTTCCCTTCCTGCTGTCTGAAACTGAGCACCCACTCAAGAGTAGTACAAATTAAAAGGAGCAGATCCAGCAAAGGACATATAGGCAGTGGCATCATATATATCTAGTGCTCAGTTAACAAGAATCGCATCATAGGCAGCATTTAGTATTTTTTTTTTCCAAATTCATCTCAACATGTGCCATCATAGGCAGTGGCATCAAGTGCTCAATAAATAGAATTGCATCATAGGCAGCAATAGTTGGCATTGCTCAGGAAAACTAAAATCGGAGAAGAACATCCATAGTTGGCATTGCTCCATAGGAGGGATTAGGGGAGCAATTGGCACATTACCGGGGCGGTCTCCTTGGGGCTCGGCTGCGGAGCTGGCGGCGCTAGGGTTAGGCCGCCGTAGAGGATGGCGCGGGGCCATGGATGACTGCGGAGACGGAGAGGCGGACGAAGACGGGGACGGGAGACGGGGGAGGATAGCACACCGGCGTGGGGACGCGGACGGAGGTACATGGTGCCCACGCGGAGAGCACACCAGCCCCGGAGGAGGAGGATGGGCCTAGGGTTCTGGCCCGCGTTCTCGTCGACATCCAAAGGCACCATGGCGCGGGTGCGTGTGCATGGAAGGAGGACGAGGGCACCACGGCGTGGAGGGCAGGGGCGACGATGGAGGTGCACGGCGGCGGCAATGGCGCGGCGGCGCGGTGGTTTTTGGGCAGCCCTTCGGCGGCAGCGGCGCAGTGCTTTTTGAACCGATTTGGGGGAGGTGGCGGAGTATATATAAGGCAGCATTAACCGCGGCGGGCCTCTTAGGACGCCCGTCATGGTTAATATTTACCGCGGCGGGCTCCTTAGAATGCCCGTCACGGTTAATTTTTACCGCGGCGGGCTCCTTATAACGCCCATCACGGTTAATATGTACCGTGGCGGGCCTCTTAGAGCGCCCGTCATGGTTAATATTTTTCAATCTTATTTTACCTTTTTTCAATCTGGAATCTTATTTTTGCCTTAGGTAGAGCAGTATATATACTAGATAGTTAGCTATAGAGGAGTATGTATAGTAGTAGTAGATAGTAGTATAGTTTGGAGTAGTAGTAGTAGAGTAGTACATAGTTGGAGTAGTAGAGTAGTAGTTGGAGGAGTAGAGTAGTAGTAGAGTCGTAGTTGGAGGAGTAGTTAGCTATAGAGGAGTATATATATATACAAGCTTGTCTTGAATGGAGTCCACTACAATAAGTTACATATATGTTTCTGGGATACATATATCATTTTGGTGCAGGTGCTTTCACCGTCCTCTTCTCACCGTCGGGGCGGGCCCACGACATCATCCTGGACTTGTTGAATCGGTCCTCGACGGCCTTGATCTTCTTTAGATGATTGGTAAAAAGCTCGAGCTCTGCGTAGTTATTGTATTGTTCAGGACTCTGCACCCCATTAGCTCCCACAATCCACTGCTTTCTGGACACAACCACATGCCTTTTTGGGTCCTCTGCATATATATAGTAGGCCACTTGCGCGACATTGGTTGCTAGTACCCACGGGTCATCTTTGTAGCCGATACTTTTGAGGTCCACGGTGGTTAGCCCATAACTGTCCACTGCAACCGCATTCGCTTTGACCCATTGGCAACGGAAGACGGTTATGCGTAGGTTTTGGCCGTAGTCAAGTTCCCATATTTCTTTGACTTTCCCATAGTATTGCCTCCTCTGGCCCGTGGACTCTTCTTCGCCCTCGTATCGAACACCACAGTTCTGTGCCGAGCTCTTCTTGTCCTTGTCTTTCGTGTGGAACCTATAGCCCTGGACGTCATACCCTTGCCACGTGGTGATTTGGCTGGATGGGCCTAACACAAGCCTCTTAACGGTCTCCGTATCTTCATCAGGGCATCCTTGAAGGGGTATGTGTTGCTCTTTGAGCCACTCTATGAAATTGTTCTTGTGATGGTTCTGGACCCATGCCTCCGTGCGCTGCCCATCATTAGCGGCGCAGATCTCTTCCAGGTGCTTTTCAATGTATTTCTCCATGCTCACTAACTGATGAAGGATGCTGTAATGAGCTTCTTGCACCGTTCGGTTTGCCACATCGGTGCATACTTTTTGGCCTGTGCACCCCATCCCTGAGGTTTTGCCTTCGTGGTGATGTACAGGCAGCCCAATCACCCTCCCATCTCTTATGTACCTCATACACCAGTTCATGGCCTCCCCGTTGTGTATGCCTCGATCATAGAGCCCTCCGGGTAAGCGCGGTTATGGACGTATCTGTTGAGGGTGGACATGAACCGCTCATACGTCCACATCTAGTGTAGGTACACGGGGCCCAGTTGATGGATCTGATCGACCATATGCATCATTAGGTGTGGCATAATATCAAAGTAAGATGGTGGAAAGCACATCTCAAGCTAGCAAAGGGTCTCCGCGATGAACTCCTTCAGGGCAGGCAGCTCAGCCTTATCAATGACCTTCTGGGTGATGCGGTTAAAGAAGTATGACATCCGTATGATGACCATCTTCACGTACTCTGGACGGATAGCCCTAATCGCAATTGGTAGGAACACCATCAGCATGACGGGGCAGTCGTGTGAGTTGTAGCCGGTCATTATGAGGTCTTTCATGGAGACCAGGCTCTTGATGTTGGAAGAGAAACCAGTCGGCACCTTGATACCCCTAAGCAACTTAAGAAAAGCCGTCCTCTCGTCTTGCGTTAGGTTGCAGGCCACACCCGGGATATCAACTTTACCGTTCTGAGGCGGTCCTGGGTGAAGGTCTGGCCTGATGCCCAGATTGACAAGATCCATCCATGACTTGATACCATCCTTTGTCTTGCCCTTGATGTCCAGCAGGACACTGATCATGCTTTCGAAGACATTTTTCTCTAGGTGCATGCAGTCGATGGCATGGGGTGTATTCAGTGTTTTCCAATACGACAGGTACTTGAAGAAAATTGACTTCTTCTTGAAAGGAACGGCGGCGGGGACTTCCTCCGTCTGGTCCCGCTTTCGCTTCCTTGTCTGCTTGGGCCCCTCTTCAGGCGGCTTCTTCTTCTTTCCAAACTCCACTTGATCCATGTCCTTGACCATCTCATACACCTTTGTCCCCCAACTAGTCTGCATCGTTTGATCACGCTACGGCTCGTCCTAATTGTCAAAGTATTTGTTCATAATACTTCTTCTATACCTGTGATTTTTGGCGAGGAACCATCTGTGCCTCATGTACACCATCTTATTGGATCCCTTAAGGTAAGTGTAGCAGGTCTCGTCGATGCAAATTACGCAGCCGGTCTTCCCTTTGATCTGCCCCGACAGTGAGAAGAGACCGGGGTAATCGGTGATGGTGACAAAGATGATTGCTTTTAGTGTGAACTTCTCCTTGCGGGATGCATCCACCATCTGGACCCCAACATCAAATAGTATCTTCACTTCCTCCATGAACGGCTCCAGGAACACATCTATATCGTTGCCGGGCTGCTTCGGTTCAAAGATAAGCATGGTCAGCATAAGGTACCTACGCTTCTGACATAGATGGGGAGGTAGGTTGTACATGGTGAGCACGACGGGCCAAGTGCTGTGCGAGCAGCTAAGCTCACCGAACGGGTTCATCCCATCGGTACTCAGCGCGAACCTAACATGCCTGGGCTCCTTGCCAAACTCCAGGTAGGCCTCGTCGAAATCCTTCCACTGCTTGCCATCGGATGGGTGCCGTAGCTTGCCATCGTCTTTCAGGCGGTTAGTTGATGCATGCCAGGACATGAGCTTGGCATCGTCCGGGTTCCCGAATATTGCACGTAGACGATCGGTCACGGGCAGGTACCACACCGACAGTGCTGGACTTTTTCTGTGCGTGTAACCCTCTTCTTCATCGTCCTGCTGAGCCGAGATCTATTTGGCCGCACTGCTCTTCTTTGCCCCCTTCTTGTTCTTCTTCCGACCACCCCGCAAGCCTCCCTTGTCTTCTACATCCACGCGACAACCAGCATTTTTCTTGTACCGACTAAAGCTGCAGTGCGGACAACTCGTCAAATTCTCATACTCATTGCCCCGATATAGGATGCAGTGGTTAGGGCAAGCATCAAACTTTGTAAGCTTCATCGCCACTGGCTGGATCAGCTTCTTGGCCCGATAAGTATTGGTGGGCACCTTGTTAGCCGTTGGGTACGTGGTGGCAAGGTAGCTTAACAACTCATTGAAGCTAGTGTCAGACCAACCATGACAAGCCTTCAACATCAACATATGGAGGTTAAAACGGAGCACCGTGCACTCCTTCAGACAATCACCGCCGTCCTTATAGAGAGGATCAACGACTGCCTGCTTCAACTCTCTGAAATTCTCCAACCACTTTGGGCAACCCAACACAATGTCGTCTTCATCGAAGTGTTTGACTAGATCTTCAACAAGCTGCACATCCTCGGGTTGGCTCACAGTATCCTGACCATCACCACCATCGCCGGCTTCGTCGGCCATGTCTTGCATTAGATCATCCACCGTGATGTAATCACGACAACTGTTGTCACTGTCGGCTAGCGCTGCTGCTGCTGAAGGATCTTTATTCACCAGTGGTGCTGTCGTCGTCGGCGTCGAAGAGCTCACTCCAGATGCATCGCCACTCACACCAACTCTTTCGCCATGAAATGTCCAGACTGTGTAGCCCTCGACGAAACCATACATGATCAAATGAGTTTGCACCTCGCTGTCTCGGTGGGCTTTCAGGTTCTTGCAACGAGAACATGGACATATGGTTGTCATCCGCTTCAGTCTCTCACGGTGAGCTTTACCAGCCACAATAAACTTCCTTAATTCAAAGAGGTACCACGGATCATTCACTCTATCGATCTGGTACATCCATTCCGATCTATCCATCATATCTGCGAACATTATCCGTCACAATCAACATTAAATAAAGAAGAATTAGGAGAAATTGATTATTTTTACGTCCAAAATCATGAAAAAGAGAGGAAATGACGATGTGAAAGATGAAGCATGCATCTATGATGAATCTAAAGTTAAAGAAATACATGACATCATTTTTTGCATTAAAATTGATCTAGATCTAGATCTAGAAAGAACTCTAGGTGATGGAAATAGAGAGAGAGGATGGAAGGAGAGAGGGAGAGCCTTTATGAACCTCTTATGATGTCCTCCTCCCTCAAATCCAAGCCCTTCAACTCAAATCAAAAGTTTCCTCAAATTTTAGGGCAAAGCCTCCCCCCATGAGTTTTGAGAGAGGAAGACCCATGGAGAAGATGAAGGGTTGTGCTGTGTATTTGTATAGGCTTTACCACGGCGGGCAAGATAAAACGCCCGCCTCGGTAAATCAACTCTTTACCGCGGCGGGCAGTTTAAAGAGCCCGCCATGGTAAATCGTATTAACTGCGGCGGGCGATTCATACCGCCCGCCGCGGTAAATAACGATTTCCTGTGGTGGGCAGGTAAGGTGGCCCGCCGCGGTAAACTAATTTCCCGCAGCGGGCGCCTCGGTGGCCGGCCTCTGGCCGGCCACCGATTAACCGTGGTGGGCAAAAGAGGTGCCCGCCACAGAGCACATTTTGGCCACGCTGCGCAAATTGATTCCTGTAGTAGTGATATATCAACTATCCAAGTACTTTGGATGCAGTTGGCACAAAAGAAATATCTTCTACAAGATGTGGTCGCTGAGAAACCTCTTGCCAACACTCGTTGGATGGACCTCTTTCGCTGGACTTTTATGTGTGGCATTCATTATTTATTGTGAACAATTATCTATACAACTCGACTCAGAAAGTACTATTCTATCTATACCTACTAATAAAGAGGTAAAATTTTATCTCCACCTATTTTTTGGTCTGGCCATACCTTCACTAACTTTGTGAACGTGAAAAAACCGCCTATAACCCTTCTCTTTATATAACTAGGAATCCAAATCCAATTAGATCTCTCCGATTTCGGGTGAATAGGAATCTTAATCCAAATAGGAAAAAACTAGGAATCTTAATCCAATTAGATCTCTCCAACACTGAGTAACCGGAATAGGAATCTTAATCCAAATGCAAAAATATAAGAAGAGAACTCTAATAAAGAGGAAAGAAAGGTAGAATTTTTTTGTTTCGTTTCTTTTCGGTTCTTTTTACACTTTTTTCTGGTTTGTCCGTTTTTACTTGCTCCGAGTACATGTTGCTTTACGTTCATTTGGACGCTTTTTCACTTGACTCTGAATATGTTTTGGTATTTTTCCCATGACTATTTTCTAGAGTACATTCCAATTTTTGTCATGACTGTTTTCTACTTGGCTTCAAGTATGCTCATATTTTTTCTCGTGGATGTTTTTTACACTAGCTTGACTTTTCTGATTTTATTTTCACTGTTTTCTTCACCTAGTTTTTCGTGTTCTAATAAATATAATGAGAGTAAAAACAAACAATAAATAAGAAATCACAGCCATTTTAATCTTTGACTTCTTAAGAAACAAAGATTTTTACCACTAAGTTAATTTATTTTTTGACTCAAACTTATGACGCATGCTATAACTCACTATGTATTGGATCCCGTTGTAACGCACGGGCATGTTTGATAGTATATTCATATATTGTCACACCCGATTTTAAAGATAAAATGAGATGCATAATATTATGTGCGCCCAGAGATCAGTCACACATATAAGTCGACAAATTATAGATAGTATCATCATAAGTGTTTATTACATCACGTATAATAAGACAGAGTCTTCACATAAATATAGTGGAAGTATAAAGAAAAATCTCTCGCGGAAGCTCCATATCACAGGGATGTCAACTGGTTGACCACAAGTCTAGCAATCCTCAGGAAAGTCGTCATTACCATAGCCATCTGTTACCCATCCGGGATTTTATCCAAATAATGAAAATAAACAAACGTAAGTATGTGTCGTACTCAACAAGTATAACATGGGGTTCATGAGGCTCAAAAAGCAGACACAGGTTTAACAACATTTAACTTTTAGTTGTCACAATTTTAGTATAACAGTAGCAACAAGTTGTTTTAATCCCAAAGTAAAACATATGATCAATGTAAACATGAATAATAAATTGCATAAACGGATAATTCTTAGTGATCATATATTCGATAAGGGTCCAAGGCCGCTCGTGACCGTGAGCATAGCTAATATACCAGTTTTACACTCAGCAGTGGTTGTACACTTTCACTGTGAGTCGTGATACCCATATGTCTGAGTTAATTACTCCCAAAACACTTACAAGGTGAGCAGGCATGGTTCACTATGAAGCCTTTCAAAAGTTCGTCTAACAAGTTAGGGCCATTAGATTCACTCTGTGGGGTCTGCTGATTGGGACATAAGCTGGAGTTGCAGACCATCATAGAGACCCTTGAGAAAGCGACGCTGCTTATCAGCATCACCAGCCACCTCATTCGAAGCATAACGTGACAACTGAGCAAATTTGTCACGATACTCAGCTACAGACATAGATCCCTGTTTCAGAGCCCTAAATTCCTCCTGCTTTAGCTCTATCAATCCTTCAGGTATATGGTAAGATCTGAAATTCTTTTCTAAACTCCTGCTAGGTGATAGGAGCATTGGTGGGACGTCCATACTCAAATGCCTCCCACCAGTCTTGAGCTTTTCCTTGGAGTTGTCCTGACGCATACAACACCTTCTGCTGGTCGTCGTACTGCGCTATGTTGAGTTGCTTTTCCACTACACAAAGCCAATCATCTGCTTCTAGTGGATTAGTGGCATGTGAAAACACTAGGGGCGGCCCTTCAAGAATTCACTACGCTTATCACGCAGTGCTCCACCAATTTGTTGATACTGCTGATTCTGCACCAGAGCTTGCATAAGCTGTGTCTGCACTGCCAGAAGCTGCTCAATAGTAGGTGGCGGCGGTGGTGGTGGATGTGGGGTAACACCTCCATGACCTCGGCCTCTTCCTCTTCAAGACATCTGACATCTAACACAATATTTAAAATTTAGAGATTTACATGTTATAGACACTTATAGAGATATAGAATACATTCTGAAAATTTTCTGGACGAGTTCCAACCTCTATAGCTCGGTAAAACAGTCATATCTCGAGTTCCAGATATCCAAAAGAGGCGTTCTTTATATGGTTGGAAATATTAAGAAATTATCTATAACTTTTATTCAGATCACAAGCCCAGATTCTGTGGTTAGTGTAATAAAAAATAGGACACAACCGAATCTATTCCAGATTCCAGACTGTGTAGAAACTTCAACTTGAAACAGCTATATCTCTCAAACTAGATCAGATATAGGGGTGATTCCAGAGGAATTAGAAAGATACTTAAGTCTAGTTATTCCCATAAAAATTTCATAAGTTTTGGTTGAGTAGATTTAGATTGGCATTGAGATAAGGGCAGACTGCTCCAAAAAACAGATCCAAGAGAACAAGATGTACCAAACCCAACTATTTATGTATTGACTCAAACTTTAATATTCTTAACTATGAAACTTGTGGACATGCCCACAAAGTTCCAGCACTCATCACAAAAACCCAACTCACACATAAACATAATAATAAATCAATTAGGCACACCAAGGTCACACCACACTACTAGACTCGACTTGACTCAACTTGACCCATGCTACTAACATTTTATTACATAGAAAGAAACTCCAACACCTATGGGAGAGATTTATGGGGAAGCTTCTCATAAATCATTGGCAGGCTGAGGCACTCCCTTTGATCATCTATCACTCGTTGGTACCTCTTAAGAGTATCCTGTTGTGCCTTTAACTAATCTTCCAGTCGCCGAATCTTCCCTACTAACCCATAGCCAAAGTGCACCATCACTTGACTAGTTGGATCCATGCCCTGAGGGTCCATCATTGCCCACTCCAATTCAGGGTGTTAGCGAGGGAGGAATCGATATTGGCCCTCCTTCATATCTTCAAAACGGCGGCCACGGAGACCCATGCAGGCTTCAACGGCTGCATCTTCTATGCCATCTTCCATGGTGGCACGATGAGAATGATGCGAATAGCTCATGTCCAGCTACTATGCTTCCTTCTCTTCATCCCTGATGGAGATGCATGCCCTAGTCTTCCAATAAGTGTCCTCCAGAAGGTACGTATGTTCTTCACAGACATACTCCATAGCTGTGTCCCAATCAGCGTAGTAGGTCTAGAGAATCCCCATAAGTCGGTGGTGCGAAATGGAGGATTCACACCCCGACTTGTACCAGATCTTTGTAGTCCATCCTATGGCAGGGGTAGGCTGATCTTCTTGATCGGCGTCCTCCTCCTCATCATCATCAGACAATACAATGACCTCCACTTCTTTGGGTTCTTCTTCTTCGGGCCCTTCCTGGAGTGGCTCAAGCGTAGGTGCAAGTGCTGGTGAGTCAACTTCCTGCTCCTAAGGTTCCTCCTCACGTGGCTCCATGGGCTCATACAATCCACGAGGCGGGTAGTAGCCTCCGGTGCTGATGCGAGCAGTCTTATTGGCACGAGACATCTACAAAATTGGATTTAGTTAGATTATAAGCAATAATATTCATAACAAAGTGCGACGAAAGAAGAATAAAATTTATCAAATAACAAGATGGGAAGCATAAAATGAGTGAAGCAAAAGCAGCTAGAACGACCATTGCTAACTAGGCTTGCGTCCTACAGTCAACACGGGTCTGATAGCAATCTGTCACACCCGATTTTAAGGATAAAAACAGATGCATAATCTTATGTGCGCCCAGAGATCAGTCACACACATAAGTCAACAAATTATAGATAGTATCATCGCAAGTGTTTATTACATCACGTATAATAAGACAGAGTCTTCACATAAATGTAGCAGAAGTATAAAGAAAAATCTCTCGCGGAAGCTCCATATCATAGGGACATCAACTGGTTGACCACAAGTCTAGTAATCCTTAGAAAAGATGTTATTACCATAGCAATCTGTTATCCATCCGGGATTTTTATCCAAATAATGAAAATAAACAAGCGTAAGTACGTGTCATACTCAACAAGTGTAACATGGGGTTCATGAGGCTCAAAAGGCTTGACACAGGTTTAACAACATTCAGCTTTTAGTTGTCACAATTTTAGCATAAGAGTAGCAACAAGTTGTTTTAATCCCAAAGTAAAAACACATGATCAATGTAAACATGAATAATGAATAACATAAACGGATAATTCTTAGTGATAATCTATTCCATAAGGGTCCAAGGCTGCTCGTGGCCATGAGAACGGCTGATATACCAGTTTTACACTCTGCAGAGGTTATACACTTTCACTATGAGTCGTGATACCCATATGCCCAGGTAATGACTCCCAAAACACATCCAAGGTGAGCAGGCAGGGTTCACTATGAAGCCTTTCAAAGATTCGCCTAACAAGTTAGGGCCATTAGATTCACTCAGAAAATAGATGTAGAGCCCCCCTTCCCGATGGCACAATGACGCACAACCTATACACAAGGGGACAGAGGCCGCACTATACCCGATTCGACAGGCCATTCTTACGCCATAAAGGTAACCTCTAACAAGATAGAAAAAAGTCCTCATACTAAGCTAAAGCCAGAGCCATGTAGCCCTCACAGTTGTACTATAAGTCCCGGATGTTCGCTTATAGATAAGTCCTTACGGAGAGGAATCTAAAGCATTTTGAAAGTAGCTAAACACTCCAGCCTCCTGTTTCCAAGTTGCTAAAAAGTCATGTTTCAATGTTTATTGCATATACCATTAGTCAAGTGACAAGATCATGGTTTAATTGAGCACTAGCAAAGCTACCCAATGTATATCCCATAGGAGACAAGGTATAAGTTCAATTCTAGGGAATCCCTATCAAGGTGACACATGCAATATGAATTAAATGTATTAAAGTTGATAGGAAACAAGTATGATCACATGCTATACTTGCCTTGAACAAAGTGTTCCTGCCGATCCTGCTCATCAAAGTAGTACTCTTGATCACCCACGAATTGCTCACCGTCTATACTCGATAATCACAGCAACATACAAGCATCCAGAAGTAATCATGCATAGCAAACAATGACTATAGATTAGAATAGTACACCAATAGCATAAAATTAAGATGAAAAGTTTGTAAAACAAATCTATGTCTTGCTATGAACACACAGACGCGAAGATCACGAAAATCGAAGCTAAAACAAAAAAGTAATGAATTAAATAAGATTTCCTTTAATAAAATAATAGATTAAATCTAACCTCAAATTTTAAAAGTTGAAAACATACTTAACAGTAGCATGAACATGTAGATTACTCAATTGTGAACCTAACGCAACTTTAACGGATCAAATCGGAGTTAAAACGAAGATTTTATGGCTATAACAAGATTAGTGGCAAAATTGTAAATAGATGAAAACGAATTTTGGATCTAACTGAAGAAACTACGTTTTCAAAAGAAAAAAATGTAATTTAGGAATACGCTTTGGACCGCGGGTTAGCACATAGAAAACTTTAGGGTCTTGTTTGCAAAAAGACCGGCCGAACCGGTATCAATGAATGCAGGCCGCTGGATCACGATCTAATGATCCAGAATAGATCGGGCGGGGAAATAGCAATGCCGGCTGGCCAGCGGCGACACCGACGGTGGCGCCATTGACGGAGTCGGGCAGCGCAAGTGGTTTATGGCCTACGGTCCACGAGGAAACAAACCGAGGCCACTGGAAGATAGAGGAGAAAGCAG
This sequence comes from Miscanthus floridulus, assembly GCF_019320115.1. NCBI lineage: Eukaryota > Viridiplantae > Streptophyta > Magnoliopsida > Poales > Poaceae > Miscanthus > Miscanthus floridulus. The sequence continues at coordinate 7,219,275 of NC_089582.1, forward strand.
CAAACTCGGCTAGATGGCTTACTGGAATGCGGAGCGACGAAGGGCGGCGCTCGGCTCGGCGAAATGGGCGGTGATGGCGGCGGCGCTAGGGTTGCGTGGTACGACGTCTCGGCGAAGGTGGCTGCGGCTCTGGAGCTCGGAATTGGAAGGCACGGGCACGGGCGGCCGCTATTTAAGGACCTATAGCCTTGGGAGGCACGTCAAGGCGATACGTAGCAGTGGCAGAGTCGGAGGCGGCGGTGACAGTCGTGTCCGAGGGGGTCACGCATAGGGGAAGAGAAACAGTGCGCGGTGCGGTGCTGGGCCTCGGCTGGGCCGGCCTGCTGGAGAGAGGATCTGGGCCGCGGCGGAAGAGAGGGAGCTGGTGTTGGGCTGCTCAGGCCAAAAGCCAAGAAGGGAAAAGAAAAGATAAAAATTCCTTTTCGATTTTCTTAAACACCATTTCAAATACAATTTAGACTCAAATTTAAATCCTTTTGCAAATTTTGATCAACCCAACCATCACAAAAATAGGTATGCATACATAAATAAATCATGTATGTAGACCTTATATTTGATTTCATTTTTAACAAAATTATTATTTTTCTAAATTTAAATGCTCACAAAATACATAAATAAATCAAATTTACCTATTTTAAATTGATGCAAATTTTAGGGTGTTACATATATGTGATGTGTAATTAAGGATGCAGAATTCAAATCAAGTATTTGCACTCAAGAAGTGCTGATGACAACGTTTGTCTTTTGTTGACGAGGATTCCGTTCACACACCAGGGCTAGATCGTCCAAGGTGAAACACAGCCTAGACACACAGCAACGGAGGTAAAAAACAGTGAGGCCGAGCAGCAAGCTAGCTGATTGTGTAGTTCCAATGCTCGTTTTTTTACCGGAAAACCCCATGAACACCATCCTAAAAGACCCTTTGAGGAGATAGCTGGGTTATCCTAGGATCAGTAAGGCTGCCAAGAATACCAACAAATCTTATTGGGAGAGATGTTAGACAATTAGAGGGTTGGAAGAGGTAAACGTTGGAGAAAGGCAGTAGCCGATTGAATTTTGATTGATTGTGTGTGATTCACATCAATCAACAATGATCCTTTGAGATATATATATATATATATATATATATATATATATATATATATATATATATATATATATATATATATATATATATTGAGAGTGCTTTTATCCCAGTAGGAAACTGATTCCATGCGAGATCTCCATGTTTTTCATGAGATTGCCCAGGTTTACATCAAATTTGGATTGAATTGGACTCCTGCAACCAAAACTGGTTCATGTCGTTTTTTCCACCCGTGGTGCTGACCTAACCAAAACCAGCTTGTGCTAGTTTCTTCAGCGGCTGCACAGTGCATGAGAGGCCAAACTGGCATAGGCTAGTTTTCCTGAATTTGTCCAATTTTATTCAATTTTGATCCTTTTTAACTGTATTTAACTCTCTAATTAAATTTTATTGTAATACGATCAATTATACAGATTGAAGCGTCAGACCAATGGATTTATTATCTTGAAGGTTTATTGGTTCGCTAATTGCTTCTTGACAGGCAACGTTTGCTGTAGAAGCGTTAAGAAGCAAAACAATCAAATAATTGCTTCTTGACGCTTCTACAACAAACCCAATTCTGTAGTAATACGATCAATTATACAGAATAAATGAAACTTTCGATCACAATACATAGGCTTATTATCTTATTATACAAACCCATTAAATGTCCATTCGCAAACTTATTTACATGTACTAGGGGGGGGCACCATGGGTGAAACTCTTGGCAACAGTGACACGGCGTCGTGTTCCCTAACATTGTCTTCTAAGCCCATTGCAATAGCAATTACGGTGATGTTGATGTTGGTCGTGGTGGACAGGCAGCGTTTGGATCAATCGTGCGGCATGAGGGACCTGTTCCTGATGATGTTGTAGACTGATATCCAAGATGATCACCAAGGGCTCTCCTCCCTGTCAAAAAGCATGCATATTGATGTTAGAGTATATCATGACTATGATCGAGTTAGTTTGGGATTATAGGATCCCGTGTACGGACTTGACACCCAATTAAGTCTTGCAAACCCTATATATAATAATATATATAAAGCCAGGGAGGCTCAATGCAACTCATCACCCAAATCTTGCAAACCTCCGCAGCATCCGATTGGGCAGCACCAGCCCGATGACGACAGCGAACGCTGCACCCCCGGCCGCCACCTCAGCCACACATCATGTGACCCCGGGCCAGGAACAGCACGCGTCGTTGGACGTGTTAGCGGCGGTCGGCCAGGCATGAACCGCGGCATCGAGGCCCGCCGACAACCCACGGGCGCGGCGAGGTCACCTCCGCTGCATCCTGCGCGAGCCCTGCATAGACATCGTTTCTTATAGGAAACGGTTCCTTCCTCTTCTCCTCTCCTCTCTCTCTCTCTCTCTCTCTCTCTCTCTCTTCAATAATTTCCTTACCATGTCAGCAAAATGTTTAGGTGGTAGTCCAATTAATGCACATAGAAACTGTTGTAGTTTCTACATCGTGAGTGCCCTTAGTACTTCCAAAAACCTAGTACCATGTCTATAAGGAATTAAGGAGAATAATTAAAATTGCTCACAGAGGCGCCGTAGTAATCAACTTACCGAGTGCACGGAGTTCCATGGACATTGCCGGCATGGCACAGAGAACTATTACCAGCATCGTCACCAAAAGAACAGCGCATGCAGTCATCTTTTCCATGCTCGGGGTTACTCCTTTTCCTAACAGTTCTGTGCTCTGGGTTATCCCTTTGCTGGTTGGCAAGCGGCCTTTGCACACTGCTTTCACGGTCTTATATCAAACATCCAAGAAGTGTTTTTGATGCAGTTAGCACAAAAGCATATCATCTTCTACAAGATGTGGTCACTGGGAAAGCACATGCCAACACTCGTTGTCAGGTGGACCCTTTTGCTGGTCGTTTATGTGTGGTACTCAACATTTATTGTGACAATTATCTATACACCTTCACTCAAAAGTACGGTTATTTTTATATTTGTGATGGGAGATTGATGATGCAGACTTCAACTCGAGGAATTTGTACTACAGAGGGGTGCCGATGACGACGTTTGTGCTGGAATATGATACAAAAAATACGTAGTACAGTATGTTAGTAGTGTGATTGGGACACTACTATTCTCGAAAATAAAATCCGGTGTCTCAAAATCCTTCTATTTTTCCAGTACATTTTTATTTTGTGTCAGAATTCCTTAAAAATTTATGTGTCTGATAATAATAGTGTACAGGGCGATAGTTAATTCTGGTCCAAAACACTCCAACGAATGCGTTGCGGTGCTGGGCCAGCCTGCTGGAGAGAGGAACTGGGCCGCGACGGAAGAGAAGGAGCTTGTGCTGGGCTGCTCGGGCCAATAGCCGAGAAGGGAAAAGAAAAGATAAAAATTCCTTTTCTATTTTCTTAAACACCATTTCAAATCCAATTTAGACTCAAATTTAAATCCTTTTGCAAATTTTGATCAACCCAAGCATCACAAAAATAGGTATGCATCAACATGAATGCACAAATATGTATGTAGACCTTATATTTGATTTTATTTTTAACGAAATTATTATTTTTCTAAATTTAAATGCTCACAAAATACATAAATAAATCAAATTGACCTATTTTAAATTAATGCAAATTTTAGGATGTTACATATATGTGATGTGTAATTAAGGATGCAGAATTCAAATCAAGTATTTCCACTCAAGAAGTGCTGATGACAACGTTTGTCATTTGTTGACGAGCATTCCATTCACACACCAGGGCTAGATCGTCCAAGGTGAAACACAGCCTAGACACACAGCAATGGAGGTAAAAAACAGTGAGGCCGAGCAGCAAGCTAGCTGATTGTGTAGTTCCAATGCTCGTTTTTTTTACTGGAAATCCCCACGAACACCATCTTAAAAGACCCTTCGAGGAGATAGCTGGGTTATCCTAGGATCAGTAAGGCTGCCTAGAATACTAACAAATCTTATTGGGAGAGATGTTAGACAAATAGAGGGTTGGAAGAGGTAAACGTTGGAGAAAGGCAGTAGCCGATTGATTTTTATTGATTGTGTGTGATTCACATCAATCAACAGTGATCCTTTGATATATATATTGAGAGTGTTTATCCCAGTAGGAAACTGATTCCCTGCGAGATCTCCAAGTTTTTCATGAGATTGCGCAAGTTTACATCAAATTTGGATTGAATTGGACTCGTGCAACCAAAACCGGCTCTGGTCGTTTTTTCCACCCGTGGTGCTGACCTAACCAAAACCAGCTTGTGCTAGTTTCTTCAGCGGCTGCACAGTGCATGAGAGGCCAAACTGGCATAGGCTAGTTTTCCTGAATTTGTCCAATTTTATTCAATTTTGATCCTTTTTAACTGTATTTAACTATCTAATTAAATTTTATAGTAATACGATCAATTATACAGATTGAAGCGTCAGACCAATGGATTTATTATCTTGAAGGTTTATTGGTTCGATAATTGCTTCTTGACAGGCAACGTTTGCCGTAGAAGCGTTAAGAAGCAAAATAATCAAATAATTGCTTCTTGACGCTTCTACAGCAAACCCAATTCTGTAGTAATACGATCAATTATACAGAATAAATGAAACTTTTGATCACAATACATAGGCTTATTATCTTATTATACAAACTCATTAAATGTCCATTCACAAAATTATTTACATGTACTTGGGGGCACCATGGGTGAAACTATTGGCAACAGTGACGCGGCGTCGTGTTCCCTAACATTGTCTTCTAAGCCCATTGCAATAGCAATTACGGTGACGTTGATGTTGGTCGTGGTGGACAGGCAGCGTTTGGATCAACCGTGCTGCATGAGTGAGCGGTTCCTGATGATGTTGTAGACTGATATCCAAGATGATCACCAAGGGCTCTCCTCCCTGTCAAAAAGCATGCATATTGATGTTAGAGTATATCATGACTATGATCGAGTTAGTTTGGGATTATAGGATCCCGTGTACGGACTTGACACCCAATTAAGTCTTGCAAACCCTATATATAATAATATATATAAAGCCAGGGAGGCTCAATGCAACTCATCACCCAAATCTTGCAAACCCTATATATAATTAAGCCCCCGCAGCATCCGATTGGGCAGCACCAGCCCGATGATGACGGCGAACGCTGCACCCCCGGCCGCCACCTCAGCCTCACATCATGTGACCCCAGGCCAGGAACAGCACGCGTCGTTGGACGTGTTAGCGGCGGTCGGCCAGGCATGAACCGCGGCATCGAGGCCCGCCGACAACCCACAGGCGCGGCGAGGTCACCTCCGCTGCATCCTGTGCGAGCCCTGCATAGACATCGTTTCTTATAGGAAACGGTTCCTTCCTCTTCTCCTCTCCTCTCTCTCTCTCTCTCTCTCTCTCTCTCTCTCTCTCTCTCTTCAATAATTTCCTTACCATGTCAGCAAAATGTTTAGGTGGTAGTCCAATTAATGCACATAGAAACTGTTGTAGTTTCTACATCGTGAGTGCCCTTAGTACTTCCAAAAACCTAGTACCATGTCTATAAGGAATTAAGGAGAAGAATTAAAATTGCTCACAGAGGCGCCGTAGTAATCAACTTACCGAGTGCACGGAGTTCCATGGACATTGCCGGCATGGCACAGAGAACTATTACCAGCATCGTCACCAAAAGAACAGCGCATGCAGTCATCTTTTCCATGCTCGGGGTTACTCCTTTTCCTAACAGTTCTGTGCTCTGGATTATCCCTTTGCTGGTTGGCAAGCGGCCTTTGCACACTGCTTTCACGGTCTTATATCAAACATCCAAGAAGTGTTTTTGATGCAGTTAGCACAAAAGCATATCATCTTCTACAAGATGTGGTCACTGGGAAAGCACATGCCAACACTCGTTGTCAGGTGGACCCTTTTGCTGGTCGTTTATGTGTGGTACTCAACATTTATTGTGACAATTATCTATACACCTTCACTCAAAAGTACGGTTATTTTTATATTTGTGATGGGAGATTGATGATGCAGACTTCAACTCGAGGAATTTGTACTACAGAGGGGTGCCGATGACGACGTTTGTGCTGGAATATGATACAAAAAATACGTAGTACAGTATGTTAGTAGTGTGATTGGGACACTACTATTCTCGAAAATAAAATCCGGTGTCTCAAAATCCTTCTATTTTTCCAGTACATTTTTATTTTGTGTCAGAATTCCTTAAAAATTTATGTGTCTGATAATAATAGTGTACAGGGCGATAGTTAATTCTGGTCCAAAACACTCCAACGAATGCGTTGCGGTGCTGGGCCAGCCTGCTGGAGAGAGGAACTGGGCCGCGGCGGAAGAGAAGGAGCTTGTGCTGGGCTGCTCGGGCCAATAGCCGAGAAGGGAAAAGAAAAGATAAAAATTCCTTTTCTATTTTCTTAAACACCATTTCAAATCCAATTTAGACTCAAATTTAAATCCTTTTGCAAATTTTGATCAACCCAAGCATCACAAAAATAGGTATGCATCAACATGAATGCACAAATATGTATGTAGACCTTATATTTGATTTTATTTTTAACGAAATTATTATTTTTCTAAATTTAAATGCTCACAAAATACATAAATAAATCAAATTGACCTATTTTAAATTAATGCAAATTTTAGGATGTTACATATATGTGATGTGTAATTAAGGATGCAGAATTCAAATCAAGTATTTCCACTCAAGAAGTGCTGATGACAACGTTTGTCATTTGTTGACGAGCATTCCATTCACACACCAGGGCTAGATCGTCCAAGGTGAAACACAGCCTAGACACACAGCAATGGAGGTAAAAAACAGTGAGGCCGAGCAGCAAGCTAGCTGATTGTGTAGTTCCAATGCTCGTTTTTTTTACTGGAAATCCCCACGAACACCATCTTAAAAGACCCTTCGAGGAGATAGCTGGGTTATCCTAGGATCAGTAAGGCTGCCTAGAATACTAACAAATCTTATTGGGAGAGATGTTAGACAAATAGAGGGTTGGAAGAGGTAAACGTTGGAGAAAGGCAGTAGCCGATTGATTTTTTATTGATTGTGTGTGATTCACATCAATCAACAGTGATCCTTTGATATATATATTGAGAGTGTTTATCCCAGTAGGAAACTGATTCCCTGCGAGATCTCCAAGTTTTTCATGAGATTGCGCAAGTTTACATCAAATTTGGATTGAATTGGACTCGTGCAACCAAAACCGGCTCTGGTCGTTTTTTCCACCCGTGGTGCTGACCTAACCAAAACCAGCTTGTGCTAGTTTCTTCAGCGGCTGCACAGTGCATGAGAGGCCAAACTGGCATAGGCTAGTTTTCCTGAATTTGTCCAATTTTATTCAATTTTGATCCTTTTTAACTGTATTTAACTCTCTAATTAAATTTTATAGTAATACGATCAATTATACAGATTGAACCGTCAGACCAATGGATTTATTATCTTGAAGGTTTATTGGTTCGCTAATTGCTTCTTGACCGGCAACGTTTGTTGTAGAAGCGTTAAGAAGCAAAACAATCAAATAATTGCTTCTTCACGCTTCTACAGCAAACCCAATTCCGTAGTAATACGATCAATTATACAGAAGAAATGAAACTTTTGATCACAATACATAGGCTTATTATCCTATTATACAAACTCATTAAATGTCCATTCGCAAAATTATTTACATGTACTAGGGGGGGGGGGGGGGGCACCATGGGTGAAATTCTTGGCAACAGTGACGCGGCGTCGTGTTCCCTAACATTGTCTTCTAAGCCCATTGCAATAGCAATTACGGTGACGTTGATGTTGGTCGTGGTGGACAGGCAACGTTTGGATCAACCATGTAGCATGAGTAACCGGATCCTGATGATGTTGTAGACTGATATCCAAGATGATTACCAAGGGCTCTCCTCCCTGTCAAAAACATTCATATTGATGTTAGAGTATATCATGACTATGATCGAGTTAGTTTGGGATTATAGGATCCCGTGTACGGACTTGACACCCAATTAAGTCTTGCAAACTCTATATATAATAATATATATAAAGCCAGGGAGGCTCAATGCAACTCATCACCCAAATCTTGCAAACCCTATATATAATTAAGCCCCCGCAGCATCCGATTGGGCAGCACCTGCCCGATGACGACGGCGAACGCTGCACCCCCAGCCACCACCTCAGCCTCACATCATGTGACCCCGGGCCAGGCACAGCACACGTCGTTGGACATGTTAGCGGCGGTCGGCCAGGCGTAAACCCCGGCATCGAGGCCCGCCGAGAACCCATGGGCACGACGAGGTCACCTCCGCGGCGTCCTACGTAGACATCGTTTCTTATTGGAAACGGTTCCTTCCTCGTCTCCTCTCTCTCTTCAATAATTTCCTTACCATGTCAGCAAAATGTTTATGTGGTAGTTCAATTAATGCACATAGAAACTGTGGTAGTTTCTACATCGTGAGTGCCCTTAGTACTTCCAAATACCTAGTACCATGTCTATAAGGAATTAAGGAGAAGAATTAAAATTGCTCGCAGAGGCGCCGTAGTAATCAACTTACCGAGTGCACGGAGTTCCATGGAAATTGCCGGCATGGCACAGAGAACTATTACCAGCATCGTCACCAAAAGAACAGCGCATGCAGTCATCTTTTCCATGCTCGGGGTTACTCCTTTTCCTAACAGTTCTGTGCTCTGGGTTATCCCTTTGCTGGTTGGCAAGCGGCCTTTGCACACTGCTTTCACGGTCTTATATCAAACATCCAAGAAGTGTTTTGGATGCAGTTAGCACAAAAGCATATCATCTTCTACAAGATGTGGTCACTGAGAAAGCACTTGCCAACACTCGTTGTCAGGTGGACCCTTTTGCAGGGGCTTTTATGTGTGGTACTCAACATTTATTGTGACAATTATCTATACACCTTCACTCAAAAGTACTGTTATTTTTATATTTGTGATGGGTGATTGATGATGCAGACTTCAACTCGAGGAATTTGTACTACTCGCGGGGTGCTGATGACGACGGTTGTGCTGGAATATGATACAAAAAATACGTAGTACGTATGTGTTAGTAGTGTGATTGGGACACTACTATTCTTGAAAATAAAATCCCGTGTCTTAAAATCCTACTATTTTTCCAGTACATTTTTATTTTGTGTCGGAATTCCTTAAAAATTTATATATGTCTGATAATAATAGTGTACAGCGCGATAGTTAATTCTGGTCCAAAACACTCCAACGAATAGAGCCAAACAAACGATTCTTATCTTAGAAACCATGAAGATGATCGTTTTAGTCATCGAACTTTGCGTTTTGGGCTTGATTTCATTTATAAACTATCAAAGTGTATTTTATTCTTTAAACTTTTATTTTCAACACAACGTTGTCTACATTCTACGTGGAACGCTGTACTGTTGCACCTGGTTAGCTCGAACACCATCAGTGATTGGAGATAGAAAAATAATATTCATCCAAAAACTCTTTCGTGGTCATTAATAATTTCAAGCTGTTTATTTTTAGTGTTACCTTATAATGGTACCATTTATATATATCCGACTAAATGATATTATGAGAGCAATTACAGTTGCATCGAACACTATTTATTCATTAAGAATACATGGATATATTGAAACAATAACAGATCTATAATTTTGATAATTTATGGTTGAAATTGTGCCTAAAATATAAGGTTCTCTTTTTGAATAGACAAAAATAAGTTGAAAATAAAAGTTAAATGCACTTTGATAGTTTATGGATGAAATTGATCCCAAAATGCAAAGTTTGAGAACTAAAACAATCATTTTCATAGTTGTAGGATGAAATTGATCCTAAAACTAAAGTTTGAGGACCTAAACGGCCGTTTTAAAAGTTTAGGGATGAAATTGATCCTCGAGTAATAGTTGAGGGACCAAAATAGCCATTGTGCCAAAAATATAGATATAGATGTATAAAGATGCACATTTTTTTGATAATGATAGAAATCCGGCCTCTATATCCACGTATGGATATACACAATTAAAGTTTACAAGTGTCTTTAGACTCAAAACCTCAAAACTGAGGTACCAAAAAATGGAAGACAACAAGACTAAGAGAGCTAGAAAGATTGAGCTTCTAGCTTCTATCCCATTGCTACAAACTTGCTTTCTTTTTGTGAAGTGGCAATCCTTCACATCCTCGTTTACTCAGAAACTCTTGATGTTAGAAACTCAGAAGCACCTACACAAGAACAACTCGAAGGAACTCCACATTAATTAAGCAGGAAGACGTGGAAACCACAGTGTCGGGTTGCCTGACGAAGCCTTCAGGAAAGTAAGGACGCTAGCGGCACAAAAATGATGCCTCTAAGGTAAAACGTCGCCATCCTGGTTTCCGGCCTAATTCACTACCGGACTCCTGTAGTTTGCCGAGTGTCCAAAACACTCGGCAAAATACATAAAACACTCGGCAAATGGTTCGCCGAGTGTAACACTCGGCGAACAACACTCGCCAAAAACAGTGACGGCAAAGCCAACTTTGCCGAGTGTCTTTTATCGGGCACTCGGCAAAGGCTTTGCCGAGTGCCCGACACTCGGCAAAGTTGAAACCGAAAAAAACCCGAAAAAATGGGATTTTTACCCAAAAAAAATGAAATTTTTTTTTATCAATGGAGGCCCCACCGGCTAGCGCCCACCCATCTCTGACATTTTTCGCGTGAATTTCATGGCTATGCGGCCGACGCGATTCGAACCCGAGACCTCCCGCTGTGCACATACCTCCTCTACCACTACACCACACTCTCACTTGTGTCTGGATTCCGTTTTAGTTCCCAATATATTATACTAAACCGAGTGTAAATTGCATGTTTCAGGCCCTAAACGAATTCAAATAAAAAAGTTGTAAACTACAAAGTTTCATAACTTTTCGAGATCTACACTTTTAGTTTAGGAAGTTTTTCCATCCGAGGTCGTTTACAAAATTTGAATTTTAAAAATTTGAAATTCAAACACAGTTTTGCATGACAAGATGTTTTCAAATCAAAAAGTTGTAAACTACAAAGTTTCATAACTTTTCGAGATCTACACTTTTAGTTTAGGAAGTTTTTCCATCCGAGGTCGTTTACAAAATTTGAATTTTAAAATTTTGAAATTCAAACACAGTTTTGCATGACAAAATGTTTTCAAATCAAAAAGTTGTCAACTACAATGTTTCATAACTTTTTGAGATCTACACTTTTAGTTTAGGAAGTTTTTCCATCCGAGGTCGTTTACAAAATTTGAATTTTAAAATTTTGAAATTCAAACACAGTTTTGCATGACAAAATGTTTTCAAATCAAAAAGTTGCCAACTACAAAGTTTCATAACTTTTCGAGATCTATAAAGTTTATTTTGGTTGTTTGGTCATCTGTTCATCCGACATGGTCGTTCTAACATTGTTCACAAATCTTATATATCTCTATTGTAGTTTCATAAACTACCAGAGACATATGTTAGATTTGTGAACAAATTTATTTTCACTTTGTCGTATGAAGAAAAGACCAAAACAAACATTGTACATCTTGATGAGTTATACAACTTTGTAGTTGAAAACTTTTTGATTTGAATTAATTTACTGCTTCAAAATGTGCTTTGAAATTTTCTTTGCCGAGTGTAAAAAAATAACACTCGACAAATAAGCTCTTTGCGAGTGTCAAAAAAAAACACTCGGCAAAGAGACTCTTTGCCGAGTGTTAAAAAAAACACTCGGCAAATAGCATCTTTGCCGAGTGTCAAAAAAAACACTCGGTAAAGGCGTCTTTGCCGAGTGCCCGAAAAAGAACACTCGGCAAAGCACCTGACACTCGGCAACTTAGGCGTTTCCGGTAGTGATTACCTCCGTCAACCACTACTGGATTCAGGTTATTTGCCGAGTGCCTGAGACACTCGGCAAAGGCCAAATTACACTCGGCAAAGCCTTTGCCGAGTGCGGCACTCGGCAAAGAACACACGGCAAAAAATTGATCGGCAAACACTACTACAGGAATGAATTTGCGCAGCGTGGCCAAAACACGCTCCGTGGCGGGCACCTTTTTTGCCCGCCACGGTTAACCGGTGGCTGGCCAGCGAGGCCGGCCACCGGGGCGCCCGCTGCGGGAAATTGGTTTACCGCGGCGGGCCACCTTACCTGCCCGCCACAGAAAATCGTTATTTACCGCAGCGGGCGGTATGAATAGCCCGCCGCGGTTAATACGGTTTACCATAGCGGGCGCTTTAAACTGCCCGCCGCGGTAAAGACTTGATTTACCGAGGCGGGCGTTTTATATTGCCCGCCGCGGTAAAGCCTGTACATATACAGACCTCAGACCCTTCTTCTTCTCCACGGGTCTTCCTCTCTCAAAACTCATGGGGGGAGGCTTTGCCCTAAAATTTGAGGAAACTTTTGATTTGAGTTGAAGGGCTTGGATTTGAGGGAGGAGGACATCATAAGAGGTTCATAAAGGCTCTCCCTCTCTCCTTCCATCCTCTCTCTTTATTTCCATCACCTAGAGTTCTCTTTAGATCTAGATCTAGATCTAGATCAATTTTAATGGAAAAAATGATGTCATGTATTTCTTTAACTTTAGATTCATCATAGATGCATGCTTCATCTTTCACATCGTCATTTCCTCTCTTTTTCATGATTTTGGACGTAAAAATCATCAATTTCTCCTAATTCTTCTTTATTTAATGTTGATTGTGATGGATAATGTTCGCAGATACGATGGATAGATCGGAATGGATGTACCGGATCGATAGAGTGAATGATCCGCGGTACCTCTTTGAATTAAGGAAGTTTATTGCGGCTGGTAAAGCTCACCGTGAGAGACTGAAGCGGATGACAACCATATGTCCATGTTCTCGTTGCAAGAACCTGAAAGCCCACCGAGACAGCGAGGTGCAAACTCATTTGATCATGTATGGTTTCATCGAGGGCTACACAGTCTGGACATTTCACGGTGAAAGAGTTGGTGCGAGTGGCGCTGCATCTGGAGTTACCTCTTCGACGCCGACGATGACAGCACCACCGGTGAATAAAGATCCTTCCGCAGCAGCTGCGCCAGCCGACAGTGACAACAGTTGTCGTGATAACATCACGGTGGATGATGTAATGCAAGACATGGCCGACGAAGCCGGCGACGGTGTTGATGGTCAGGATACTATGAGCCAACCCGAGGATGTGCAGCTTGTTGAAGATCTAGTCAAACACTTCGATGAAGACGACGTTGTGTTGGGTTTCCCAAAGTGGTTGGAGAATTTCAGAGAGTTGAAACAGGCGGCAGTTGATCCTCTCTATAAGGACGGCGGCGATTGTCCAAAGGACTGCACGGTGCTCCGTTTTAACCTCCATATGTTGATGTTGAAGGCTCGTCATGGTTGGTCTGACACTAGCTTCAATGAGTTGTTAAGCTACCTTGCCACCATGTACCCAATGGCTAACAAGGTGCCCGCCAATACTTATCGGGCCAAGAAGCTGATCCGGCCAGTGGCGATGAAGCTTAGAAAGTTTGATGCATGCCCTAACCACTGCATCCTGTATCGGGGCAATGAGTATGAGAATTTGACGAGTTGTCCGCACTGCGACTTTAGTCGGTACAAGAAAAATGCTGGTTGTCGCGTGGATGCAGAAGACGAGGGAGGCTTGCGGGGTGGTCGGAAGAAGAACAAGAAGGGGGCAAAGAAGAGCAGTGTGGCCAAACAGATCTTGGCTCAGCAGGACGATGAAGAAGAGGGTTACACGCACAGGAAAAGTCCAGCACTGTCGGTGTGGTACCTGCCCGTGACCGATCGCCTGCGTGCAATATTCGGGAACCCGGACGATGCCAAGCTCATGTCCTGGCATGCATCTGCTGACCGCTTGAACGACGATGGCAAGCTACGGCACCCATCCGATGGCAAGCAGTGGAAGGATTTCGACGAGGCCTACCCGGAGTTTGGCAAGGAGCCCAGGCATGTTAGGTTCGCACTAAGTACCGACGGGATGAACCCGTTCGGTGAGCTTAGCAGCTCGCACAACACTTGGCCCGTCATGCTCACCATGTACAACCTACCTCCCCATCTATGTCAGAAGCGTAGGTACCTTATGCTGACTATGCTTATCTCCGGACCGAAGCAGCCCGGCAACGATATAGATGTGTTCCTGGAGCCGTTCATGGAGGAAATGAAGATACTATTTGATGTTGGGGTCCAGATGGTGGATGCATCCCGCAAGGAGAAGTTCACACTAAAAGCAATCATCTTTGTCACCATCACCGATTACCCCGGTCTCTTCTCACTATCGGGGCAGATCAAAGGGAAGACCGGCTGCGTAATTTGTATCGACGAGACCTGCTACACTTACCTTAAGGGATCCAATAAGATGGTGTACACGAGGCACAGACGGTTCCTCACCAAAAATCATAGGTATAGAAGAAGTATTATGAACAAATACTTTGACAATCAAGACGAGCCGCAGCGTGATCAAATGACGCAGACTAGATGGGGAACAAAGGTGTATGAGATGGTCAAGGACATGGATCAGGTGGAGTTTGGAAAGAAGAAGAAGCCGCCTAAAGAGGGGCCCAAGCAGACAAGGAAGCGAAAGCGGGACCAGACGGAGGAAGTCCCCGCCGCCGTTCCTTTCAAGAAGATGTCAATTTTCTTCAAGTACCTGTCGTATTGGAAAACACTGAATACACCCCATGCCATCGACTGCATGCACCTGGAGAAAAATGTCTTCGAAAGCACGATTGGTGTCCTGCTGGACATCAAGGGCAAGACAAAGGATGGTATTAAGTCACGGACGGATCTTGTCAATCTGGGCATCAGGCCGGACCTTCACCCGGGACCGCCTCAGAATGGTAAAGTCGATATCCCGGGTGTGGCCTGCAACCTAACGCAAGACGAGAGGACGGCTTTTCTTAAGTTGCTTAGGGGTATCAAGGTGCCAACTGGTTTCTCTTCCAACATCAAGAGCCTAGTCTCCATGAAAGACCTCATAATGACCGGCTACAACTCACACGACTGCCACGTCATGCTGACGGTGTTCCTACCAATTGCGATTAGGGCTATCCGTCCAGAGTACGTGAAGATGGTCATCACACGGATGTCATACTTCTTTAATCGCATCACTCAGAAGGTCATTGATAAGGCTAAGCTGCATGCCCTGAAGGAGTTCATCGCGGAGACCCTTTGCCAGCTCGAGATGTGCTTTCCACCATCTTACTTTGATATTATGCCACACCTAATGATGCATATGGTCGATCAGATCCATCAACTAGGCCCCGTGTACCTACACCAGATGTGGACGTACAAGCGGTTCATGTCCACCCTCAACAGATACGTCCATAACCGCGCTTACCCGGAGGGCTCTATGATCGAGGCATACACAACGGAGGAGGCCGTGAACTGGTGTATGAGGTACATAAGAGATGGGAGGGTGATTGGGTTGCCTGTCCATCACCACGAAGGCAAAACCTCAGGAATGGGGTGCACAGGCCAAAAAGTGCGCACCGATGTGCCAAACCGAATGGTGCAAGAAGCTCATTACAGCATCCTTCATCAGTTAGTGAGCATGGAGAAATATATTGAAAAGAACCTAGAAGAGATCCGCGCCGCTAATGATGGACAACGCACGGAGGCATGGGTCCAAAACCATCACAAGAGCAATTTCGTAGACTGGCTCAAAGAGCAACACATACCCCTTGAAGGATGCCCTGATGAAGATACGGAGACCGTTAAGAGGCTTGTGTTAGGCCCATCCAGCCAAATCACCACGTGGCAAGGGTATGACGTCCAGGGCTACAGGTTCCACACGAAAGACAAGGACAAGAAGAGCTCGGCACAGAACTGCGGTGTTCGATACGAGGGCGAAGAAGAGTACACGGGCCAGAGGAGGCAATACTATGGGCAAGTTGAAGAAATATGGGAACTTGACTACGGCCAGAACCTACGCATAACCGTCTTCCATTGCCAGTGGGTCAAACCGAATGCGGTTGCAGTGGACAGTTATGGGCTAACCACCATGGACCTCAAAAGTATCGGCTACAAAGATGACCCATGGGTACTAGCAACCAATGTCGCACAAGTGGCCTACTATATATATGTAGAGGACCCAAAAAGGCATGTGGTTGTGTCCGGAAAGCAGCGGATTGTGGGAGCTGATGGGGTGCAGAGTCCCGAACAATACAACAACTACGCAGAGCTCGAGCTTTTTACCGATCACCCAAAGAAGATCAAGGCCGTCGAGGACCGATTCAACAAGTCCAGGATGATGCCATGGGCCCGCCCCGATGGTGAGAAGAGGACGGTGAAAGCACCTGCACCAAAATGATTTATGTATCCCAGAGACATATATATATATGTAATAATGTAGTGGACTCTATACGTATCCCAGAGACATATATATAATAATGTATCCTAGAGACTCTATATGTAACAATCCCAGATACTCTATATGCATACTCTATAAAAGAGGATAAGATTCTTAAGTGTGCTACAAAAGTCAAGTAATAAAAAGCCAAGGGACCTCAAAAGTATAGACTAATGAATATAGCTAATGAATTATTAGCTAATGAATTATGTTAGTATAGACTAGTTTCATCTTCATGAGACTTAAAATAGCTAATGAATTCTGAACTGATGATCTTTACCGCGGCGGGCATATAACAGCGCCCGCCGTGGTAAACATTTCCCGCGGCGGGCTTTTACGTTGCCCGCCGCGGTTAATCGCAACCTATATAAGCCGTCCCCACCCTCAACATCTCGGCGGTCTTTCGCGCGGTTCAGTTTTACCCCGAAGGGCTGCCAAAATCTCACGCCGCCGCCGCTGGGCTCCACCGCCGATTGAGCTCCTCCGCGCACCGACCCCCGCCCCCGTTCTCCTCCCCGTGCCCGGTCCGCGCCCCTGTCCTCCTCTCCCTTGCCCGCGCCCCGCCCCCGTGCTCCTCCGGCGCCCCGTCACAGGAACCCTAGCACCTGCTCTCGAGTCTCTCGACTCGGCTACTGCCGACGCTGCCACCACGACTCCGCTCGCAGTGACTGGATCCTACCACCACCACCATCTCGAGTGCTCCCTTCTCGCCCACGACCATGCTCACGTAGCCTGGCCGGCATCACCGCTGGAAAGGTGTAGGCAGAGCAGCGGCGGCGTGCTGCACCGCCCCCGGGCCCCGGCTGTCTTGCGCCACCACCCACGGCTTGTAGGGCGCAGGCTGGTGGCCGGAGCTCCGTTCCTGCGGTCGGGCCTTCAAGGTTGCACTCCTATTCGTCTGCTCTGGTACAGCTACAACCTACAATTTGGTACATTTCTCTCCTGTCTTACTCCTTAATTTCCAATTCCAACTGTTTGTAGTTGTACTAGATATGAATCGTATCAAGTAAAAATCAGTTTTGTTGCTTTGGCCCTCTAGAATCTTTTCAGTTGAATAATCACCTCCAAACTTAGTTGCACTCCATCTATTACTGCCAATCTATTACTGCCAAAAAACATTAGAGGTAGAGCTGGAGATAAGAGCCTGAAGGATCAGTTGCACTCCATCATCCTCATGAGGAAGGTTGTTGGTGCGTAGAGGGGGATCAGTGGAGAACCAAACCGCCCGGGGTAGATGACAGTGAAAGAATAGATGGGCATCGTCCTCCACTGCACCACAAGCTGCACAATGTTTGTCAATGTGAATGCTATACCTTGATGCTCTTTCAGCAGTGGCAAGTGCTCTTCTGATGAGCCTCCTTGTGAACGCTTTGATTAGGGGTGGTAATTCCTTACTTTTCCATGCTCTCTGCAAAATATTGTTACTTTTTTGGCATTTGCCTCTCTTGCTTGTCATTGGCAGTTTGGCGTTGCCAATTGCCATTATGCCCATTAATCCACTGCCTGCACTCTACTACCTACACTCTACTATCTACTGCCTACACTCTATAGCTTGATGCAAATTTTTTGATTTGTGAAAGTTTTTTGAGATGGCTAGCTACTACTTATCCCCTTACTGGTACTCTACTACTTGATGCAAAATGGTACTTGTATTACCTATTTCTCTCTACCACTGTTGTCTTACTACTGCTGCTGCTACTCTGAATTCAACTGAACAAAGCAGTACTACACTTGGTGAATTTTGAACTGCTATACTACTGATCTATGATGCTTTTGGTGAACCGTAGCATTTGAATTCAATTCTTTTTGCTGCCTATGATGCCAAAGAAATTTATGACAAAATTCTGAGCATATGCCACTGCCTATGATGCACCTTGCCTTTAAACTAATTCTGAGCTAAATTTGTGAGAATTTTGAGATGAATTGGTCACTCTGCTGCAATTTTGCCAAATTTGATATAATTTGTGAGAATTTTGAGATGAATTGGTCACTCCCTCCTTTACTACTAGTATATACTACTACTACTGCCTACCTCTACTTCCTCCTGTACTACTACTAGTATACTACTACTACTGCCTACTACTTTCTAGTAGTATACTACTACTAGTATACTACTACTGCCTACTACTACTCCCTCCTCCTCTACTCCTCTACTCCCTCCTATACTACTATTCTACTACTGCTGCTCCTGTTTTTGATTTGTGAAAGGTTTTTATTTAATGGGGCTGCTTCCTTTTTTGGCATATGCAATGATGAACTTTTAAACTTATTGCTGAGGCAGTGGCATATGCAATGATGTGAACCCTTTTATGCTGAGGCAGCGGCGATGATGATCGAGTGCCCCCGCTAAACTAGGATGGCTTGTATACCAGATACAAGCAACCAGTTTAAAAGCGATGTGATGACAATGGGGCAAATCTGAGCCAACTACTACTACTTTACTACTCTAGTACTACTCTACTTTACTACTCTATAACTGTGTCTATACAACTGAAATATGTATTCATTGTAGCTTTCCAATGGCGGAGGAACCGATAAGCGAATGGCGCGACCCTACCCCTAGTGCATCATCATCAACTAGCCTCGAGAGCCAAGTGTCCGTGACCCCTAGGCCAACAAAGAAACGTCGTACAGAGGACGATGATGATCCGACCTACCAACCGAGGGACGACGAAGTTGAAAGTGCGCGGTCTCCAAACCCTGAACAGATGCCGGTGGTGCCTCGAGAATTGAATTTCGAGGAGGAAGAAGTCAGTGACAAAGAACCCCCCGCTCCATCTCCAACCACTTCAGGCAAGTCTAGTGGTCAGAGGACAAAGCTGAGAAGGGGGGAACATAGGAGGCACCGGAGGGAAATCCACAGCGAAGTCCATGTGATCCATGAGGTGGGACCAGAGGGAAACCCGTTGTCGCCACCCACGGTCCTTGCCAAGTTCAGCAACCAGGTGGCATGTATAGTCAAGGACAAGGTGGAGATCACTTGGGCGGAGTGGAACAATGTCCCGGTCGACTACAAGACACATATCTGGGGTGAGGTGACGAGGAGCTTCCATTATCCCGAGGACGCCGATCTAGACAAGTGCAGGGAGTGGGTCATGCACGTGGCAGGAAGAGCCTTTAGAAACTTCAAGTCCATGCTGACCAGGTACTACTTGAAGCTAGGCAAGTCACCCTGTGTCAAATACACTATGGTGAAGGAACATCACTGGGAAGAGTTCTGCAAACAAAGAACAACAGAAGAAGCAAAGGCAAAGAGCGCCAAGTTCAGCGCACTCGCGAAGAAGAACCTGCACCCCCACCACTTGGGCATGACTGGGTTTGCTGGTAAGAGGCCCCAGTGGCGGGAGGAAGAAAGGGCTAGAGCTGCCGCCGGGCTTCCCGATCCGTACGACGGTGTAGACTTGAGGGCTAAGGACTTCATTTATGCCCGCAAGCCAAAGAAGCTCAAGGAGGGCGCGAGCAAGTTCAATGAGCCGAAGTTCGAGGAGGTGGAGAGGGCTCTCATCCAGGCCGCTAAATCCAAGGACAGCTTCGAGGTTCGCAGGGGCCAGGACTTGCTGACCCTGGCGCTGGGAACCCCCGAGCACCGTGGCCGCGTCCGTGGCATGTCGTCGAAGATGAGCTGGAACTCAGTGGAGTCATGGCAATCCGATGCTGCCACATACTGGTCAAGGCAGAGGTACAAGGAGGGCATCTTTCAGAAGGGCTATGATCAAGGTGTGGCCGAAATGATCAGTCGGTCCATAAAAGAAGCCTTCACGAGCAATGACCCAGATATGGTGTCGATGAGGTCACAGATGCTTCGCCAGGCAGGCGTGGCCGTGCCACAAGTTCCACAAGGGTAGCCACTGCCGATGATCGAGGATCGCCCAAGGCACCCCGTCGACGACATCCGGCAACCCATGCGCGTCAACCTCAACATCCTGTTCGGCAGGGCGAAAAAGTTGACCGTGGGTGAGGGTTACATGCACCCCAAAGAGGATATCAAAGATTTCAACCAAGACCAGATCCCTGCCAACTATGCTGCCATGATACTTACATGGTATGCGACCCAATACGAAGAATTTGAAATGGAATATCCAACTGCACAAGGGGTAATGATCCTTGGAGCTGCCATTGGTTCCGAAGTCCTGTGGAACAAGGACGACATAGAGATCATTCTCTCAACGCCGACTTCTACGCCGATGGCGACACCAGCATCACAACCATCCGTTGCCGGATCTTGTCCCCCCGATGATCCGGATCACGGCGACGGCGATGACGAAGGCAATGGCGGGGATGACAAGGGAAGGAAGTCACCCCGAGGCACAAGCCCTCACCCTCGTTCTCCTCCTCCAACAACAAGTCCACCTCCACCTCCCGATAGTCCGTCTAAGGGCACAAGCAAAGGACCGGGAGGCACGGAGGAACCAGGGGCAAAGACACCGCCTGCTGCCATTGCGAGCACAAGCCACTGTCCTCCACCGCCGGCGAAGACTAAAGGCGACCAAGGGCATCTCACATACTCACTTGAGTTCGAAAGGTATGGTAGCGGCGAGCATAATTTGCTAATAACTTTTCTTTGCCATCATATGGTACTAACATTTCTATCCCAGGCCGAGATCACCTTTCCATCTATTTCCTGAATCGGATGACTGCCCCGGCCATTACGAGCATGGGAAGTTCATGATAACCAAGGCCCAGCTCGTCGACGAGGAAAGGTGGGAGACAAGGAGGTTTCATCTCTGGTACATGGAAGCGGCAAAAGCTGGCCTACATGGTTTTCTAGTCAAGGTTGTGGCGGAGTACTTCCACTTGCCCGGCAACGATGTAGAACTCCACGTGGACTTCCACGACATGTACAGACTACTACGGGAACAAGACCTTGACATCGCCCAAGTCACCTTGTTCTCTATGTAAGTGATGAATTACGAGTTTCACATATCACCTGCCTTTGAATCGGTCAAGACTACTTATATATGCCACGATGGCTTGTCCTTGCAGGTTGATGGCCTATATATCCAAGGAACTAAAACTTGATGTTATCTATCTATCTCCAATGCATATTGCTCAAAGAGTCATCATTGGTTACCACCTAGATGACAATCATCCAACCATGAAAGACTTGACCAAGCGACAGAGAGAGGCGCACAGGAAGAAACTGATGGACAATGAGAAGTTGAACATTTCAAGGTACATACTAGGAGCAATGAAGAAGATCAGGAGAAATGGGTGTATCGTAGCTGCCTACCACTTTGGGTAAGTCGAAGACATGCCTGTAGAGATAAGTGGGTAGCTAGCTAGTATTATTATTTCTCATTGTAACCTGTATTTTGTTTCAATGGCGCAGCCAAGGCCTCGAGGGTCACTGGGTTGCATTTATTATCTACCCTCAGGATGGCAGGGCCTGCGTATTTGATTCGTTGAGAATGCCAAACTTAAAAGGGTACAAGGCCTTTGAAGATTGCCTCAGAGTGTAAGTGACTGAACTGTCTTCTCATATGCGTTCTAATGCCCTGCCTAATACTAGTACATTTCATATAGCGCTTATAAGGAGTACATGAAGGATCCTGAATGCTATGATCGAAGAACAGAGAATTTTAAGGCTAAGCATAAGAACCGCATCAAAATCAGACGCAACTTTCCGGTAAGTATTTGAAAGGTTTAATTGTGCGTTCTGTTCATAAGCGTTCTAATGCCTGTATTCTAATGCTTGTGTATCGATCATGCAGTGTGCCAAACAACCGGTAGGATCACAAACCTGTGGCTTCTACGTCTGTGAGTACCTGAGGGAGTGCAAGCAGTACAGCAGCAGTTGGAGGGTGCTCAAGAATGGATTGAACTGGTGGAGAGACGTGCAGAGCACCCAACACTCCTTCAAGCAGACAAAGGCGGACATATGTAAGTTTGTCTTAGACAAATGCGTGCTTGAAGGGAGCACGTTCTTCAATGAGAACAGCCAGCTAGCGATTTTATCGGAGTACGAGAGGCTGAGGAAATGGCCCACGATGATGCGTCCGCAAGATTACTCCTTAGGGCATGTATAACGACTTTAATATGTAAATGTAATGAATTAACGATGACAAGAACGACTAAGTGAATGTATATATGTATATTATCTCATGTGTAATGCCTGCATACTTTTTAAGTTTAATTTGTGAAATCTGGATGTGATTTGAATTTGAATTTGAATTTAATTATATGGCTGCTGTATTTTTTTTAATTCAGGAAATAATTTACCAAGGCGGGCAAATAATAATGCCCGCCACGGCTAACGAACATAACCGCGGCGGGCTCTGTACCGTGTCCGCCGCGGTAAAATAATTTACCGCGGCGGGCGGTTCAACGTGACCGCCGTGGTAAAAGTATGTTTACCGCGGCGGGCACGTTACACCGCCCGCCGTGGTAAATCGGTTAACTGCGGCGGGCAAAGCCGCCCGCCGCGGTTAAGCCACGATTTACCGTGGCCTCTAGGCCGCGGCGGACGGCTTTGCCCGCCGCGGAAAATCAAAAACGCCCGCCTCCATTAAAGTTTGTGTAGTAGTGAAAGCCCTCTTTGCCGAGTATCTTTTATCGGGCACTCAGCACTGGCTTTGCCGAGAGCCCCGGGGGCACTCGGCAAAGAAAAGCGACCGTCACGGCGCCGGCCCCGTTAACGGTCGCTTTGCCGAGTGCCAACCCTGCAGACACTCGGCAAAGATTTTTTATTTTTTTTTAAAAAAAAATTCTTTGCCGAGTGCCCTCTATCCGGTCCTCGGCAAAGATGTTTTATTTTTTTTTCTAAAAATTCTTTGCCGAGTGCCGCCTGTCCGGCGCTCGGCAAAGTTTGAATTTTTTTTAAAAAAAAATTCTTTGCCGAGTGCCCTCTGGCCGGCACTCGACAAAGTTTGATTTTTTTTTAAAAAAAAATTCTTTGCCGAGTGCCCTCTTGCCGGCACTCGGCAAAGTTTGATTTTTTTTTTAAATTCTTTGCTGAGTATCATGACCATGGTACTCGGCAAAGAATTTTTAGAACGCTAATTTATGTCTCATCATTAGATTATACGGAGTATTTAGTCTAGCTTCCATAAAGAGTTAAAACTTAAATACTCCATTAAATAGAAAAGCAACCCATCATTCTGCAAGTTTGTGGATGCCTATTTCGGGTCTTCCTTTAATACTCAAGGTTCATTTTTATAATATTATGTGGAGTGGGCTGAACTGCTAGAATAGTGTGTCGAGAAGTCACTAAACTTCCACTATAGTGATACCATAATATTAGCATCCAGATACATTCCTGCGCCTTCGCAATGACTTAGTAAGACTAGTGGCAGACAGTTAACAGCAGCAGCAACTAATGTCTTTATAGTGCTCAATATAAGATGGTTATGCATTCTTAGATATATGGTTGCACTTTCTATAGATGCTCTGCTCCACTAAGAAACCACCATTGCTTATGTACGACATGTTTTTCACATTGAGAAATTTTGAAGAAAAAAAAAGTACTGCAAAATTCGAACAAAACTTGAAAAAAATTACTATTGTTGGATCCTCAAAATCGAGTTTCTGGCTCCACCCCTAAAAACTGAGCATGGCATTCTAAAGGCTCTTAATTCATATATTACTCAATAAAAATATTATGCTTACATTTGGTATGTTGTGTTTAACAGATGCATAATATGATTGATCTCGGGTTACCCTCTGCATATCTCCATGTACTGGTATCCTCTCACTACCGGACTCCTTGAGTTTGCCGAGTGCCCGAAACACTCGGCAAACTACGTAAAACACTCGGCAAATTGTTCGCCGAGTGCCACACTCGGCGAATAGCACTCGCCATAAATAGTACCGGCAAAGCCAACTTTGCCGAGTGCCATTTATCGGGCACTCGGCAAACATTTTGCCGTGTGCAGTTTAGCTCTCGGCGAAAGTAAACGGTCGTAACGCCGGACCCGCCGTTAACAGTTACTTCGCCGAGTGTCAAACGGCAAGGCACTTGGCAACTAGTTTTTTAAAAATATTTTTTGGTTTTTAGAATTCCTTTTCGCCGAGTGCTGCGCTCGGCAAATGATAAACATATGCCGAGTGTCGCACTGTAAGATACTCGGCAAATATTTTTCAAACAGTATTTGGGTTTTTTAAAAATCCTTTTCGCCGAGTGTTGCTCTCGGCAACTAATAAACATATGCCGAGTGTGGCACTGTAAGACACTCGGTAAATATTTTTCAAACAGTATTTGGTTTTTTTTAAAAATAGCTTTTCGCCGAGTTTCTTGGTAATAACACTCGGCAAATTGTGTTTCTTTGCCGAGTGTCTTGGTCATAACACTCGGCAAAGGTGGGGACACTCGGCAACTTAGGTGTTTCCGGTAGTGTCTCAAAGATATAACCAGATCAGAAGTCCTATCACCCAGCATGCACATCATGTTAATAGTCCTGATCTTCAGATGCTTATTTAAAATTAATGTGTGCACCTCATCTCATACAAGTCTTAGGCTCCAAATATTCACAACAAGATATAACCTTTGAAGTTTTTACATTAATGCTGCCACAAACTCTACCGATAAGAATTGGAGTTGCAACTTGCAACTAGACAGTATACTCTATACTGTACACGCCAACGAGCAAACAACAGTGTGGTGATGAAGTAGCAGCTCAAGGGGGGCAAACTTTCCAAAAGTGAGGGCAAACAAATAACAAATTGGTTACACACTAAAACCACGCCTTACAGATATAACAGTGCTATAGCTCTCAATGCAGGTCATAGTCAGCTAAAACTAAAATAGCAAACTACTTGTAGAAGACCCTTGGAAAGAACCATACCTGGGGCCTCCATTTCCGTGTAGCTATCTGCAAGGCAGTATTTCCTTTCTTGTCGCGCACATTGAGAATGGAAACATCAGCCATCAGTAACTCTTCCACTACATCTGTATTTTTGCCCTTCACAGCCATGTGAAGCGCAGTTTGTCCCTTCCTATCCTTGATCGGAACGATTCCTGGATCCCTCTAAATGAGTGCTTTGACAATACGATGGTATCCAATTCTTGCAGCAGTATGTAGGGATGTCTTCCCATTTTTCCGCACAATCCTTATGCAGCTATCATCAGTGTCCAGTATAGCATTTACCACATCCAAGTGATCCCTGACAGCAGCAGAGTAGAGAGGACTAGTGTTGGAAGAGTCACAAACTGAGCAAAGCCCGGGCCACCGCCCCAAGAACTCTTTCACAACCCCTGTTGCCAATTTTCAGATCACCTATAAGTTACTTTGATCAAGGATAGGGAAAAAAGAACAGACTGGCTACATTTCATATGATACTGCTCATGATACATGAAAATACAATGCATCATTGACTTGTGTAACTCGTGATGCATATACTATGAAGATTTGAATAGTATTAAGTTTCATATTAAATTATCAGTACTAGCCTATGCAGCATAGTTAGCATTTTATCATGACAACAACATGTATTACTATACTATCAGTCTATTTACCACGAGGGAAGTGCATAGGATTTCTTGCTATTGCTAAAGTGTTACGGTAGCAGCCTCATCAGCAGTGAATTTGAAGTAGTAGCTGACAGTGAATCAGCTTAAAACAGCCAGAAACAGTTGAACCGTCAGTAGATTGGGGATCACCCGCAAAAATTTCTACTTCCCCTTTGTCAATGGAAGTGCAGAACATGAAAATTTCCATCTACAGCCCGCCCAATCACTGCCAACAGCTTGAACTTCGAAGCTCCGGATGTCAAATCCCAGCCAAGACCAGCTGAATGGTGCAAAGGGTCAAGCCTATCAAGTATCACCTATTCACCTGAAGACAGCAAAGAGTCCTACCAGTCCCGCACTCCCGCCCATAGAAGGCAAATGAATCCCCGCTGATGACCTATAGTATATATATACTCCCAACTGTTCGACTACACCCTGGCCTTCTTCAATCCGCTCCCACAACACCAACAGAAGGGGAGCTCACCGGTGTGGCCCTGCTTGGCGGCGACATGGAAGGCGTCAAGGTCGAGGCATGAGCGGACGGTGGCGGCCTCGAAGTCATGGAGCGGGAGGAGGAGGCGCACGACCTCCTCGCTGCCGGCCTCCGCGGCGACGTACAGCGCGGTCTCCCTGGCATCCGTCTGCGCGGCGGCGAGCGTGGCCAGGGAGGTGCCCGACGCCTCGGCGTTGGCCTGGAGCGCGCGGACCGCGGCCGCGTCGGCGGATCAGACGGTGGCGAAGAGCGCGCGGGCGGCCGGGTGGCGTGGGCGTGTGTGCGGGGTGCGTGGGCCGGCCCAGGCGGCGGGGTTAAATCCCCTTTGCCGAGTGCCCCCGATCTGGCACCTAGCCTGGCACTCGGCAAAGAAGGTTTTTTTTTAAAAAAAATCCTTTGCCGAGTGTCCCGATCTGACACTCGACAAAGGGTTTTTTTTAATTTTTTTTAATTCTTTGTCGAGTGCCACCTGGCCTGGCACTCGGCAAAGAGAGTTGTTTTTTAAATTTTGCAGAACTCCTTTGCCGAGTGTCTTATCCTGACACTCGGCAAAGAGGCTCCTTTGTCGAGTGTCATTTTTTTGACACTCGACAAACCATATTTTTTTCACTTTTTACCTCCAAACTTTTTCTGCAGTCCTCATACAATACCTGGTACTCTATGTTCCAATGTGGCATATTTCTCGGACTTTTTCTATATTTTTTTAATTTATTTTTTTAATTGAATTTTCTTGTATAATTCAAATTATAACTGCTAGTCATTCGAATAATGAAAAAAAATGAATGGAAAAACGATATTCATGTTATTTAGTATAATGTGAGGCTATATCCAGGAACAGACCACCAATTTCGAACATCTTGTTCATGAAACACGACCACGAACCTGCGGTCGAGTTGTTTTTAAATTCTATAAAAAGCAAACGAAGTCCGAAAATCATGAATCTTGTCAATATGTCATGATATCATATGTGGAGGCTGTGATAAAAATTTGAGAAGGTTTCGCGCAAGTTGTCACGTACGATGCTTACCACCTCGTCGGCCTCTTCACAAAATCATGAAATTTCTTTGAAGATTCTTCGGTTTGCAAGCATCGTATGTGACAACGTGCACGAAATCTTCTGAAATTTTTATCATAGCCTCCACATATGATATCACGACATCTCAATAAGTTTCATGATTTTCGGACTTCGTTTGCTTTTTATAGAATTTAAAAACACTTCGCACGCAAGTTCGCGGTCATGTTTCGTGAACAAGATGTCTGAAATTTCGGGTCCATTCCTGGATACGGCCTCACACTATATACAGTAACATGACTATCACTTTTTGAATCATTAAATTCAATTATTCGTACCACGTGCAGTTCAAATTTATATTTTTCAAAAAAATTCAAGTAAACGAAATAAAGTAACTAAATATATCAAAAAGCCACAAAAAATCCCCAAATTCTAACGAGTTCTTGGTACTTTAAAAGGGCTGCACAAAAAATTTGGAGGCCAAAAACAAAAAAAAACTTTGCCGAGTGCCGGGGCATGGCACTCGGCAAAGGGGGTCTTTGCCGAGTGCCTTCACAGGGGCACTCGGCAAAGAGGATTTTTGATTTTTTTTAAAAAATTTCCTGTTTGCTGAGTGCCTTTACAGGGGCACTCGGCAAAGGCATTTAAAAAAAATTGAATCTTTGCCAAGCGCCGTATCAGGGGCACTCGGCAAAGTATTTTTCAAAAAAAAAATCTTTGCCGAGTGCCTAGCAGCAGGCACTCGGCAAAGAAGGACGTGGCCGAACACCGTTACGCGTGGCAGCCTATGCCGAGTGCCGCGCTTTTGCCGAGAGCCTGGCACTCGGCAAAGAAGTCCTTTGCCGAGTGCCCTTTTTTGCCGAGTGCAATTCTTTGCCGAGTGCAACACTCGGCAAATAAGGTCTTTGTCGAGTGCCTGATTTTTGACACTTGGTAAAGTAGTTTGCACTCGGCAAATGCTTTGTTTCCAGTAGTGAACCCACCCCCCAGGGCCAGCCTGAGGCACCAGCCGCCGCCGTTAGTTATCTGCTCCGGGCACCCCTCTTAGAGGTTTGCTCGTCTGAGAGAGTTGATGTCGGTGACGGTTGCCGCCCAGAGGAAGGGCCAACACCACATAGCGCCGCGCACCATAACGACCTCGGAAGTCGACGGCCAGCCCAAACGTGGAGCGCACAAATCCATTCCCAACGAATGCAAATCTGAGCACCCGGGCCGTTGTAGCCCGGCACACCTACAATGCCGTCGGGATGGTCTCGCGCCCAAACGGCCGCTGGAGCAGCCGCAGATGCAGTCCGAATTGCACTAGGTCCCAACCGCCCCTCACACGGCTCTGGTCCCAGCCCTGCAAATCTTTGGTGGAAACACAGATTCGGCCACCCTCGTGCGGACCTAGTTGTCGGCAACCACTGCGGCAATATTTTTACCCTAAGCGATCAAAAAGCACTTTTGGAGGCGGGCAAACGGTCAGTCTGCGTCGAATCGCCTGCGTAAACCAAACTCTACAGAGGCAGACAATTGCCTGCCTGTGTTAATAAAAAAAATAAAAAATGGGGAGCGCAGATCTGGCCACACTTGCGCAGCTCTAGCCGCCAGTTGTGCAGATCTAGACACCGGTCGAATGATGATCCTGGAGCAAGAGAGAGGAGAGGGATGAAGAGGACTGTTGGGAGAAGGGGCGAGATGGCCCTGCTGCCGTCGTCATTGCTGCTCGCCTGGCATTCAGCCAGCAGCTCCGGCGGCGGCAAGGTCAAGGACGAGGCTGCGGGAAGGCTGGGGGTGGACGAGGCCGACATGAAGCATCTTTCGGGGCCAAACAAAGACCGCTCATGTACTTTACTCAGACTACCATACAAAAGATGGTTGTACTTTACAATCCATGATTATGTATATGGAATAACGAAGTACAGTCAACCGGTGGAATAGATATTTTATCCGAAGCAAACGAACAAATACATGTTGTACAGTCATTTGTAGAGTCGTCGGTGGAATAATAAGGCACAATTAGTGGAATAAATACAGTTTTTTTTATCCATAACCCTACAATTTGGATAAACGATGACCAAGATACCCAAAATCAAAGCCCGGTTCAAACCTAACCTGACGGGAATGGATAATCGTTGAGGATTCTTGCCTTGGTTTAATTTGTGATCCAAGAGGAGATGGACACGGAGTCGCCCAAGCGCCTACGCGGAAGTAGCCCCGCTGGCCAGCAAAGAACACCTTCCCCTGTTGTGACTCGCTTACTCGGGCAGCCCAGGAGAAACGTTGGAGGGGCTGCTTTTATTGAATTTGGTTGGGCCTTGAGAGGGACGGGGCTGGATGATGAGTTACTCGGAAGATTTGTTTCCAGAAAATGGAAGTTGGACCACGATCGGTGCTCCGGCTCCAGCCTCAGGCCCATATCAAGCATTAAAGATGGACTGTGTTAATGGGAATGGGTCACGCATGCTCGTCTGGCAGACTAGCATTCTGTTTCACGACAAGTAACCTTTCTGGCTTAAAAATAATAACAGTGTGTACTTTCGCCAAGGCAGAAGTACAAATTGCCATGCAAAAAAGTCAACACTTTCTTCTGTCATCACCATTCGTTTTTTCCAAGTTGCATAACTTTTCGAGATCTACAACTTTTGTTTTGGACGTTTCTCTCCATCCGAGGTCGCTTGAAAAATTCAAATTTTAAATTTTAGAAATCAAACGTAATTTTCGTTAGATAGATGATTTCAAATTAAAATGTTGGCAACTACAAAGTTGCATAACTTTTTGATATCTACAACTTTTGCTATGGGCGCTTCTCCATCCTGAGAGCCTTAACTACCACCGCACACTCACCTATAACTATGGAGCATATAGACTCCTTCGGTATTAACTCTACAAATTTTTGTGGTGTACATTTGGACATCCAAAAAATTTTAACTACAACGATGTAGGTCTCGTCGAGTACTACAATTTTGATATAAAATTTATCTTCATCGGACATCGTATGAGAAAGTTATTAAGTCTTTTTGTAGTGTATCACTGACGGTTCAAAGCCACGAACCGACAGTGATTGTATCAGTGTCGGTTTTAGCAAAAAAACAACAGTGATGACCCAATATAACTGCCGGTTCTTGGATAAAACCAACAATAAAGATCCGAATATCAGTATTGGTTGGACCTATCACTATCGGTTTTAGTCAAAAACCAACAGTGATGTGCTGGAAGGCACTATCAATGTCGGCCAGCTGATAGGTCACGGTGGGGGAGAAGGAAGTGAAAAAAATAATGCTCACGATGCCGGCCACACGGAAAGGATCAGTAGTCGGACTCCAAACAGCGTGCGGTTACTGTAGCATTTCTTTTCCTTTCCTTTGTAAATTCTTTCAGTAGCTATTATTTCACAACCTGAACACCGAATAAAACGTATGAGTAGTCAAATGAGGAGCATTCGACGCTCTACACATTGGTGTTTTCCGTTCATCCATCCAAGCAATATATGGATCAAAACGTCAAATTTTGATCTCCCTTAAAAGCAAGTCAACCTTCGCTAGATAAATTACTTAATCCATATTAAAAAAAAATCTATATTTACCAAGCATTCTCTGGTATGCGTACACATGTATGTTTCCTCCGCGTCAACTACGGATCTCGGCATGGACCGGAGCGCACTCTTGCATCTAATGTACATGCATGTCTTCCGATCCACGCTGCTGCATCAAACGGCAAAGCTACATCTACACGTGATCGTTCTTACTATTTGTTATCAGTGACGGACCTAGTTTTTACCTTTGGGTATGCGCAGCAAAAAAAAATTCTTATGCAATTCGGTAAACCAAAAAAAATTCTTATGCAATTTTTTTTACATTGAAAATTTCTACCTATCTCTATGACTGGCGGACCCCAGGGTATGCGGTGGCCCACCCTGCATACCCTGTAGGTCCGTCCCTGTTTGCTATTGAGAGATAATCGATCGTCCATGCATGAGCCTCTCCATGCACGTTTAATTCTCTTGAAATATACCCTACTGTTGCATCCGAGCATGATCCTTGAAACATCATAACACCGGCTTTTCCAAAGCTACCCAAAACTACATAAGTAACCCATGAATGATAATTTCGAATAACCTCTTAATGTCAAAATCTAAATTATTGTCCATCTCCAACGAGATAATTTAGGCAGGGGCAGGCCGGCTCCGAACCATGACACCGACGATGCATCTCATGTAGCTGTAGGTAGGAGATGCATGGAATTAATAAGATTAGAAAAAAAAAACTAATACGGATGCAACTCCTCATGGCGTGTTTATAACTACATTATTCACTGATTCGTTGTCAACGAGAGGAGAATTTTGACCAGCTAGCTAATGTAGACTAACAATTAATGTTATATTAGTTAATTGTATGATGACAAGAAAATATTAGGATACTGAACCTCGCTTAGCGCGCAGATCATCTCCTTTAATTTACATGCCAAAATGTATTCAATTAATGTGGCCACTGGTTGAGAAAACCAAGAGATGATATATATATTATCCACGGGATATGCCCAACAGGTTCCCTCACAGCCAACCCTCTATAATCTTAACTAGAAGCATACCCCGGTTGCCGTGGGATTTTCTTAAAAATAAATCTATTATATACATAGCATTGGTATATGATATTCTGTATATTATATATATATATATATATATATATATATATATATATATATATATATATATATATATTGACTTGAATGTTATTTTATTGTATCATATTTGGTAAAAATCAGTAAGCCAATAGAAGAAAAACCAATAAAATATTTGGTTACATTATAGATCAGGAATAGGTGATGAAACAAATAGCGTATGTAGAGACTTGTATTTTAATAAATTAAAGATTCAAAGTATTACACATGACAGAGATGACGTAGACAATTTTTATAATTATAATAAAGGATGACATGGACTTAGTGGGGAATGATGTGGACATCTTACATGAAGTGATAGAACATCTAGTGGGGTCACTTAGTGGGGAATGACATGGACACCTTACATGAAGAAAAAAATTATCTAGTAGGATTTAGCTTTATAAGAGGAAAATATTAGGATACTGAACCACACATAGCGCGCAGATCATCTCCTTTAATTTACATGCCAGCATGTATTCCATTAATGTGGCCACTCGTTGAGAAAACTAAGAGATGATACATATATTATCCACGGAATATGCCCAACAGGTTCCCTCTCAGCGGAGCCCTCTGTAATCTTAACTAGAAGCATACCCGTGCGTTGCCGCGAGATTTTCTTAAAAATAAATATATATTATATATATAGCATTTCTATATGATATTTTGTATATTGTATATATGTATATATGAATTTGACTTGAATGTTATTTTATTTTATCAGATTTGGTAAAAATCGGTAAGCTAATAGAAGAAAAACCAATAGAATATTTGGTTACATTATAAAGGAATAGGTGATAAAATAAATAGTATATGTAGATGACTTGTATGTTAATAGATTAATGATTCAAAGAATTACCCATGATATAGATGACGTAGTGTGGGGGTATGGCACCAAGACATGGGCCGCACCATCAGAGGTGGCCCAGCCCACAAGATCAAAGCGTGCACGGCGTTGCTCGGCGTGCACCATAAGACATTGTATAGTACCAAATATGCTAATTTCCTTGTAACCCTGCTTCCTCCAGAGTATATAAGGAGAGGTAGGGGTCCCCTAGCGGACAAGATACATACGATCCATATCAACATACAGATCAATACAATACACCAAAGACACAGGACGCAGGGTATTACGTCGATCAGACGGCCCGAACCTGTCTAAATCGTTGTCTCTGCGCCTTGTGTCACCATCCGGTTCCTGATTGCGCGCACCTCCACCGACAAATCTACCATCGCGGGATACCTCTCGGTGGACTGCCGACGATATTCTGTCAACACGTAGACAGTTTTTGTAATTAATAAAAGATGACATTGACTTAGTGGGGAATGACATGGACACCTTGCATGAAGTGATAGAACATCTAGTGGGGCCACTTAGTGGGGGAATGATGTGGAGACCTTACATGAAGAGAAAAATCATCTAGCGGGGTTTAGCTATATAAGAGTATATAGATGAGCCTACCAAAACCAGTTACTTATTAGGCTATTTTTTGAAGCCGGCGGCTTTGCTGGTTTTCGTAGAGGCGCTGCGAGGCGCGCCTTTAATTTGAGAGCTGCAATATAATCGGACATCATGCTCATGTTGATGCACGTTTTAGCGTCAATACATTTTTAAGTGATGGCTCCTCTAGGGAGCGATAAATCGGCTACTATGGTCGATAAAATACCGGATACTTATGATATTGATCCTAAAAACATCACAAGGCTAGCTTTTGAGAAGCTATCGGCCGGTTGAGGATCAGATGGCCTTTCAATTTCATTATTATCTCAAGAAGAACCAAGAAGAGGTGGACGAAAATAAATAAGCAACAGCGTGAAGTGAAGGCTAAACAACATTACATGTCACGCTTCTCCATAGATCGCAAGGCACCATCACCAAGATCAAGGTACATGCGCACCATCCTCTCTCTCCCAAGATACAACAAGTGAGCTAAAAACTGATGCGCGAGTTCTTCAACTTTGGTTCTTACATATCAACTTTTCACATGCTCTTGGTAAAATACAATCAGATATGTTGAGTACAAAAACTAATACCGATGGAACTCATGGGGTGTTTAACTACGTTATGCTGATTCGTTGTCAACGAGAGGCATGTTTCCGCCAGCTAATTAATCTCGACTAATAATGTTATGTACTTATGTTAATTACTTGCTCTGTCCTGAATAAATTAAATCCTAGTTTTCTTAAGTCAAACCTTTTTAAGTCTGACCAAACATATAGCAATGAGAGCCAAGATTTATGACACCAAATCAAAGCCAATATACCAGACACACCATATAGAATATTTTTTATACTATGATTTTGTGTCAGAAATATCGTTGCTTTTTTTTATAAATTCGGACAAACACAACCCTACTCTCTCTCTGTGCTTGGCATTTGTTTGCACAGGCGGTGCGTATATGGAACTAGCACTGAATAAAAAGACCCGTGCAGACGGAACTCGCGCTGTGCTTAACTACGTTATACTGGTTCGTTGTCAACTATACAACAGGCATATTATATTCACATATTGTGACAGGCTACATCTGTAGTATATTATCACTACTATAGAAATAATTTTTGTTCATGGTCAACAGCAATCTTAGTGCTGGTTCTCAAAACCCGTTACTATGCCATCGATTTTAAAGAGAAGTGATTTTCAGGAGCGTTTCTGTTAAGAGACAACCACCCTTAGAAATCTATTCTTAGGGTTGGTTTTGTTAAGTCCACCGTCACTAACATGATTTTCAGTGGATGAGAGCCAAGATTTATGACACCAAATCAAAATCATTATATTAGACACCCCATAATCACTGTCGGTTTTATCCATGAACCGGTAGTGATATTGGGTCATCACTGTCGGTTTTTGGCTAAAACAGACAGTGATATGCTGCAAGAAAACTTTATAACATTCTTATATGTTGTCCGATGAAGATGAACTTTATGTCAAATTTGTAGTACTCGACGTGGGCTATAATTTTGTAGTTGAAACTTTTTTGATTGGAGATGGTTTGGATGTCCAAATATACACCATAAGATTTTATAAAGTTAGTACCAAAGGAGTACATATGCTCTATAGTTATCAGTGAGTGTGCAGTGGTAGTTAAGGATCTCGGATTTAAAAGCGCCCAAAACAAGAGTTGTAGATCTCAAAAAGTTATGCAACTTTATAGTTTACAACTTTTTTATTTGAAGTCATTATGATGTCCCTCTATTTGATTTGCAAGATTTCATAGAAGTTAACACCAATTAAAGCCATATGTTCCATAGTCATAAGTGAGTGTGTAGTGGTATTTAAGGATCTTGGATGGAGAAGCACCAAAACAAAAATTGTAGATCTCGAAAAGTTATGCAACTTTGTAGTTGACAATATTTTTATTTGAAATCATCTATCTCACGAAAATTACGTTTGATTTCTTAAATTCAAAATTTAAAATTTTCAAAAGACCTCAGATGGAGAAATGCCAAAAACAGAAGTTGTAGATCTTGAAAAGCTATGCAACTTTATAGTTGATAACTTTTTCATTTGAAATCATCTATCTAAGGAAAATTATGGTTGAATTTTTTCGCATTTGGAATTCAAATTCTTCAAATGACCTCGGATGGAGAAAATGACCAATACCAAAGTTGTGGATCTTGAAAAGTTATAAAACTTTGTAGTTGACAACATTTTAATTTGAATTCATTTTGGATCCCAAATATTCATTCTGAAACCAGAGTGACATAAAATAAGAAGAACAAATATACCAAATGGACACAAATGTCTTACAGATGGAGTGGTTAGGTGTTGAACATAAAAAAGTTATTTTTCCTATTTTTTCAGCCTGTTTTTGGATTTTCTGAAAACCATATCACTGTCAGTTTTTTAGAACCAGCAGTGATGAGGATGTGCCTGTTTAAAAACCGACACTGATGGGCTTTTTGAACCGGCAGTGATTTAGAGATCTATAATAGTGATGGGAAGAACGTATGAAACAAGAAAGTTTTTCCTGTTCCAAAGGGTGGCTAAGTAATTCCTGGGTTGGAGGAGTTATTTCTCGAATGTTGGTAGTCAGTTCATTCACCACTGGAAAACTGGACTTTGCTGAGTGTCTGAGACTTTGCAGAGTGCTTTTTATCGGGGCACTCGGCAAAGCAATATTTTGTCGAGTGCCGCACTCGGCAAAATAAAGCACTCGGCAAAGGTGGCTTTGCCGAGTGCTAGGCACTCGGTAAATCCTGGCTCTCGGCAAAACTGGGCTTTGCCGAGTGCCGCGGCACTCGGCAAAGATCCCACTCGGCAAAAGTTGGCCGGCCCGTGACGGCGGCCACCTGCCGTCAGATTTTGCCGAGTGCCTAACGGCTGGCACTCGGCAATTTTTTTTTATTTTTTAAAAATATAATTTGCCGAGTGTAAGCCTTGGGCACTCGGCAAATTTTTTTTAAAATTTTTAAAACTTATTTTGCCGAGTGCCAGCGCCCAGGGACTCGGCAATTTTTTTTTATTTTTGAAAATCAACTTTGCCGAGTGCCCCCTGGGCCGGCACTCGGCAAAGCCCACTTTGCCGAGTGCCCCCCATGGCACTCGGCAAAATATTTTTTTTTATTTTGGGCCCAAATTTTTTTCTGGGGCCTTGTGATAGTATTTCAAACTCTATTTTAAAATTTGGGGCAATTTTGACTTTTTTTTGATATATTTCATTAGTTTATTTCGTTTCGTCGAATTTTTCGGGATATTTCAAATTTGAACTGCAGGTACATGGAATAATGGACTTTGGTCATCCAAAAATTGATACTCATGATATTTAGGGTATGTTTAGGCCGTATCCAGGAACTCACATGAAATCTCGAGCATCTCGTTGACGTAACATGTCGAGGTACTTGCCAGAAATGTGATTTTAAATTATATAAAATGCAAACGAAGTCCGAAAATCACGAAACTTGTCGAGGCGTCGTGTTATCGCATGTGAAGGCTGTGGTAAAAAATTGAGGAGGTTTCGAGCAAGTTGTGACGTCAGATGCCAAAAACCCAGACATCTCCACATGTGATCACACGACACCACATGTGGAGATGTCTGGGTTTTTGGCATCCAACACCACAAGTGGGCTTTGCCGAGTGCTGGCCCTGGGGGCACACGGCAAAGTTGATTTTCAAAAAAAAATTGCCCTAAAAGCCCACCCCAACTCCGCATGACCCAACCCTCACGTCCCCAGCCACACCCGCTCCCCCGTGCCCACCCTAGCCGCTGCCGCGCCCACCCCCACCGCTGTCGCGCCCTCGCCGGCGAATCGCCGCCGGCGGCGAGCCCCGCCCTCGTGCCCGCGTGCGCCCGCGCCCGCGCCCGTGCCAATTCTTGAATGTGTTTGGCCATCGGTTTGGTGAGGTAATCCCAGACTTGAAAGGAATTCTTTGGGTTTCCTTCTCAATGATTTCAGAAGGGTCAGGATTTCCCATTGGGCCGAGGAAATAGGAGTCGGGGTTGGCAGCATAAGGGATCAAAATCTGGCTCTTGTACTCCTTTAGAAGATGATTGAAATCAGAGGGGAGTAAATCAAAAGAGGAGCGGAAGGATGAGATGAAAGTTGCCGAATATAAATGAAGTTTACCTCTGGAATTTCGTCCTGGGTCACCATTGAAGATTGGAAGGAGGTCCGAGGTTGCGCTGAAAGCTTGAATTTTTGGGCAGCGGCTGCGGTTTTGAACGGTGATGACCTAGGAGGATGAAAGAGCTTGTGGTCAATTTCAGAATAAAACAACTTTTATCCCGAAATTGAGGGGGCATGTGTTAACACTGGATTTTGGTCGATTCTGGAAGATGACAGGTAGACCCACATGCGGGAAGAAGGGTGTTCGGCAAACAACGCAAGCGGTCGGCTAAATGCTTGTGCGGTCGGTTATTCTGGAAGGCGGTAACTCCATTCGGGAAAACAGAAGATGGCAGGCAAGACCGATCGGAAAGATGAGAGTTGTATTAATAAAGGAATCTATAAGTTTAGGATAAGGAATCGTAAGTTTCCAAGTTTGTTTAGAAGTTCCTTTGTAAATCGTAGTCCTTTAGGACTCACATTTTGTCTAGGGTATAAATGTTGACCCTCGACCATTGTAAGAAGGGTTCACAACCAAATCAATACAACCGGCCCCGTGCCAACTTTCGAGTCCTCTTGTCGTGTCGTCGAGTTCTTCGAGAGGAATCATCGATCCGTCGACCTCCGTAAGTTCCGACAACCTTGTTATCATGTTTAGTATCATGCGGTGGATTTAGTCATGGTGCAAGCAGTCTTGTTTGTTTCAATG